>NC_053028.1:271424802-271669584 GCF_003073215.2 Triticum urartu
GAATTCTTAACGTAGTGATACTTCTCGCTATCAATATTCATTCCTCGGTCCCGTGTTGTTGTAACCGGAGTGCCGACAAGTGAACCGTGATGTGTGAAATCAATACTCCTAGCAACCCTGTTGCATGGTAGTTAATGGACAACACTCTCATTCTTAGTGTGCTGGTTATTAAATCATCATCCTAAGATTGATCGTGCTACCTAGTCCTTATTTCTGGTGCACTCTTTGATCAATGAGTTAGGATTGTGTCAGTCCCTCACTCTCTTGATCACATCGTCTTGCCCTGAAGAGCAAGATTGTTCTCGAGCCTAGTAACATATCGGTGGTTCGTGATGTTCCGAATATCTTCTCGGGAGTATTACCAGGTTGTCACCTGACCGCTATGTTGAGTTCGTGATCATGTTGGTTTTCCTCAAAACCACCCATTCTCCAAGAATCTGTGCCGGATATCCCTGAGCTAGTTGGTTAAGCCAAACAACAACTTGGAGAGTTGGAAGATAAAAGCTTGTCTGACTTAGTTCGTGTTAAGGGATATATTTGTGTGTGTGTGAGTTGAAGAAAGATGATATCTCCATCGATTGGTCCTTGTGATCAGTTGTTGGATCTATTGCCTTGTCAAAACTTTGACTTGAGTATGGACTATCCTCAAATCAAATCAGGACCAACGATATTCGTAATGTTGTCTTACTCGTGGTTGACTCCTCGAGCATACACCATTACATCTTTTGGTCTGACCAATACTATCACATTGTTCACATAGTGGTGGAAGTCCAGTGATATGGAAATTCCGATGAGTTGCTGTTGAGCCAATCAACAACATTTTGTCTCCTCCATGATTTGTGTTGAACATCCAGCTAGTGTTGAAAACTTGTGTAAGCATTTTTTTCATGCCCCGTTCATATAGAATATGTTTGGATGAAAGTAGTGACCTCCTCTAAGTTCACGTGCAAACAATGCAAGTTGCCGCCGTGAGTTCGAGAAAGGTTGTTTTTGTTTCCTCTGGTACCATCCCAAGTCAGTCATGCATGTGCGGAGTATGCTATGGTTTGACAGGCTTGCTACCTCCATTCCATTTGTATTCCCTATCACACCAAGCCACTGGCTGATTTGTTCAGGGAAAAGTAGTTTCTTCATAAGAGCTAATCATATGACTTATGCAAGGACTTCGATATCCTTGATGATGGTTCCCAACTAGGACTCGGTAGTGTTTTATTATAAGACTACTATGTGGTCATGTTTGTCTGGGACAACATGTTCACATGTGTTTAGCAGAACCAGCTCATGTTTTGGAGCTTACTACCATAGTCCATTTCCTGAGAATCTTGCAATGTCATCTCGTTGATTTGTGTTGCAAACTTTCATTTTCTTTCTAGACTCGATGAGTCTGGAATATCCTGACACCAACAAGATCTGAATCTCAGGCAGATGTGATGGTTGGGACATTTTCCCAAGAGCTATAATATTGATCTCTCTGTAACCCGTTAAAGTGGATGTCGTGACCAACACACCCAGCCAGAAGACCTATTATTGTAGTATCTTGATTGAGTAAGTTGGCCACCCCCCATAAGGATCTCGTAGAATTTATTCCAATAGTAGTTCCTTATGGATTTTTGTGTTTCCGAAGTCCGACCTGCTACTTGATGTTCTAGATACCAAACCATTTCAAAGAATGGTTAGGCTAGCACATCAAGGAGAGCATTAGAAGCGGGGCGCTAAATGTCTCTCGGTCGATCATCCAGATTTTGATCCCTTGGCCTCGCTAAGGTGAAATCTGAGAAAGTGTTATCTTTCTTTGCATCTGCATCTTCCACCATTATTCATCATGGTAGCATGTTGTGTTGCCAGGATCCTTGACACGGATATTGGTAGAACCTTGATGAATACGGAAATGCTCAAGTTCTTGAGAGCAAGTGCAAGCACTAGGATTTATTGTCGGCATTAATTGGGATCCGTTCTCAGTTTCTTCGATTATGCCATAACCTTTCAAACAGTGGAATCTCTCTCTACTGTTGGGTTTCTCCCCAGTTACTAGAATCATTCCTAGCATTTGCATTTTGTTCCCAGCTTGCACCGCCATTGTGTCATCCTACTACGGACTACCCTTCTCAGTAATTACTGATCAGGATCATCTTCAAAGTGGTCCTACCATGGGTCCCATCCATCTCTGATGATAAGAAAACATCATCCATTCTGGTATGGATATGCCATTCGTTCAAATACGTTCACACGATCATTTGTGATTGCCTTAGGCTGGTATAAAGAATTTCAATGATCTTTGTATCAAAAGTAATTCATTTTGCCACTTAAGGGAATAGTTCCATGAGTCACCTTCCCAAAGGTGTCCCGCTATGGAATCATGGCAATTATCTCCTCGCCGTTTTGAAACCATGCACCATCCTACTCCAACGTGAAGATGTTGCCTACCAAATTGGACCTTTGTCATCTGCTACCTTTCCTCATTCCAAATGTTTGTCTTGTGTCTCAGCTCAAGAGATGTTTCAATGTCTCATCCCATGAGTTGGTCCTGAGTTGTTTGATCTTCGAGAAGATCGATTCTTCTTAAAATCTCCCTTTCTGATCGTTGTCATGTTGGATGTAGTTCTCAAGGCAAGACGTCGAGATCAAGGTGATGCAATGAATCAACATCCTCGAGAAAGACATCTAGATCGTGAAGATTGTGTTAGCTTGTGTCCCTCTATCTCCTTACCTCACGACTTGAATCTCGGGACGAGATTCTTGTTTAGTAGGGGTGAGCTGTCACATCCCTAGCTAGTCATTGCTTGTCCTCGCATCAGTCATCTTGCATCATGTTTAAATTCATGAAATTTGAAATGGGGACATGTGAAAGCCTCAGAAATCATTTCTGAAAAAGACCAAGATAAATATTGCTTCAAATAGGTCCAAGAAAATGTTCATGTTACTCTTTGAAATTATTGGTCAGAGCTAAAATTCAAACCAGTATTTTCAGGAGCTCATAAATATTTATTTTGGGCATTTGGAATCAATTCAATAAATATTTGCATTGGATTTATATTTGATATACTTCAAATATGATCCAATAATTCTGGAAATTGTTGTGGGGCTTTATATTAATGTCACTAGTCCATACAACAATTTACAGAAGCTCAGAAAATGATTTGGTTTCAAAACCAAATTCAAAATAAACCTACAGAATAGAAAACAGAACAGAATTAGAAAAAAACAGAGAGAGAGGGAAAAAACTCAGCTGGCCTTACCTGCCAGCCCACCTGCAGCCACCTGCGCGGCCCAGCACTGTAGCCAGCCCAGCCCACCACCGCCTTCCCCCCCTGTCGTCTTCCTCCTCTTCCAGGAGGATGAGTGCGTGCCCGACGCGCGCACGACCACCGCACACCACCTCATGCTTGCCGTCGAGGGCCTGGATGCCTCCACGACGCCACGCAGCCCCCTGGTCCCTCTCGCTCACTCCCTCGAGCTCATCCCCCTCCTCTGTTCTCTCTCCCGCACGCACCTGAAAGTGACCGCCGCCGCCGTTCACTGCCGCCGTGCCCAGAGCCACCACCTCACCCTTCCGCCATGTCCAGAGGCTCCGCAGCGTCTTCATCTTTGTCTCCGATGAGCCAAGCGAGCCCGGGCGCCCTGTGGAGCCGCCTTCGCCCTCGTCTTCCTCCTCGGGCACCCGAGATCACCGTCGCGGTTTCGTCGCCTCTGAGTTGTCCCCAAGCACGCTGAGCTGCTCAACGACCCCCCCCCCAGTGAGCTCCACCGCATTTCCCCTCTCTTTCCTGCGTCCTTCCCGTCCTCTAGCCGCCGTCCCGCCAAGGCCGAGCACTCACCGCCGCACGAGCTCGAGGCCGGTGACACTTCGGTGAACATTTGGTCCCGGGCATGCGTTCAACGTACTCGCCGCACCGTGTAGAAGCCATAGGTGCCAACCCCGCAGCGCCACGGCCGCTGTAGCCTCGGCCCCGATGTAACACCCCGGATGTAACTTTCCCAATTTGTACTCCAACTCTTGCCGTTTCCGGCGTTAAGTTATATTTATTTCTCGGGTTCGGGTCTTTGTCTCCGTGTGTTGTTTTCGTTTTCATGCATCTCATATCATGTCATCATGTGCATTGCATTTGCATACGTGTTCATCTCATGCATCCGAGCATTTTCCCCGTTGTCCGTTTTGCATTCCGGCGCTTCATTCTCCTCCGGTGGTCATTTCTAGCTTTCTTTCCTGTGTGGGGATTAAACGTTTCCGGATTGGACCGAGACTTGTCATGCGGCCTTGGTTTACTACCGGTAGACCGCCTGTCAAGTTTCGTATCATTTGGACTTCGTTTGATACTACAACGGTTAACCGAGGGACCGAAAAGGCCTCGTGTGTGTTGCAGCCCAACACCCCTCCAATTTTTCCCAAAACCCACCAAACTCTGCTCCATGTCGTAGAGCGTTTGATCATGATCGCGTGGCCGAAAACCGCACCTCATTTGGACTCTCCTAGCTCCACTTATGCCTATAAATAGCCCCCTCCATTTTCGGATCATCTCCTTCCCCGAAACCCTAGTCAAAAAAAAAAGCTCCAGATCCGCGCCGACGGACATGTCCGGGGCCTAGCCGGACACGTCCGCCGCCGCCTCTCGTCCACTCCGCGCCCGCCACGTGGCGCCGCCGACCGCCGCCGCCGCCGGCCCCGCGGAGGCCCGCGCCCGGCCCCCGACGCCGCACTCCCGGGCCAGAGGAGCGCCGCCGCCGCCTCCCTTCTTCCCCGACTCCGGAGCACCGCGCCGCCGCCCGCCCGAGCTCCTTGCCGGCCGCCGCCGCCCGCCTTGGCCTCGCCCCGCCGCCCGGCCTCGCCACCGCCGCCCGGCCTCACCGCGCCTGGGATCCGGCCTCGCCCCGCCGTCCGGCCTCCTCCTCTCCAAGCTCCGGCGAGCCCCGACGAACTCCGGCCGGCCATCTTCGTTTTTCGCGCCGGTGAACAGTGCTGCTATAGTACCTCCTCAGATCCAGATCCGGATCTCGGTTGACTTTCCCGCCTAACCCTAGTTTTTTATGCATACTTTGACCGCCCGTAACTTTGCATCCGTAGCTCCGATTTGGGCATATAATATATCAAAATGTTCGTCTCGACGATTACATCATTTTATTTCATTGCATCATTTTCATTTGAGTTAATATTGATGCCCAAAATGCTGTTATAAGGAGGCTTCATGAGTTAATCGTCAGATCTGCTAGTTCATCTTAGACTTTTGTCATTTTTGCCATGATTATTGTGTGCATGATATACCTGTGAGTCCTTCATATGTTTTGTTAACCATTTTGTCTTCTTTCCAGAGGTGCAACCCATGCATTTTTAGGATGTGTGTGGTGACTTGTGCAAGCTTGCAAAGTGAGGCACCCATTAAATCTGTTTTCAGAGACTTAGTTGTTTTCACTAAGTCTGGGATTATATGGTTCATGATGCCATATGTTCAGCTTGTTTCCTAGTGATCCGTGCCTCTTTCGAGGATGATCAGTAAAGGAGTTTTGTTATTCATGTTATGCTCTATCCATCCATGTCTTTGTTTGCAATTATGGTGCAACCTAGCTTGAGCCAATCGAGCTCTACTTTTGCTTCGTGGTGAATCTGGGCAAATCGTCAACTCGTTTGCGATTTTGCCGGAGCTATTGTAGTAGATTCGTGCATGCTATGCCATTGTTCTTGCCATGTCTATCTTGTATTTTGTGCCTTCCTAATGCATGTATGCTTGCCTTGCCATGACTTGCACCATAGTGAGTGCATCGAGCTCGTTTACATGCCTTCGTGAGTTATATTTCAGCATGTCTCAGTTTTCACAAAGTCTGAAAGCTGATTGTGTTTTAGCTATGTTCGTGTGCCCGTTAGTGTATTTTTTGATCCCTTTTGACCACAGGTCACATTGGGACTTTTGTTAAGCTTGTTGAGTAGCTCCATGCCATGTTCTTACTTGTCTTAATCAGGTCATGTATCATGTTGTTTTGCTGCTCCGAAGAGGGCTTCGTGATCTGAAATTTCAGACAAGTGTTAATTTCACTAAGTCTGGAATCTGTTTTGCATTTGCGTTTTTGCCATGCTTGTTTGAACCTCATAATGGATGAATTGGCCGTGGCTCAGTGCTAGTCTTTTGTTAAGCATCTTGTGTACATCCCTGCCATGTCTTTTGTTGTCATGTTTGGTGGCTGTAGAATGTTCATCTCGTTGCTTTTAGAGGCCTACTTGCTGTAAATCGCAGACCGGTGTCATTCTTAAAACGCTTGCCATTTCCAAACCGTAACTCCGATTCCGGCGTTCTTTATATCGTTTTCAAGAGATTTCATCTCATCTTTCCAGTGGAACCCTTGGAATTCCAAGTTGAGGCCAGGTTCTTGCATTCCCTGTCATGTCTTGCATTTTGCATCCCGCATCGCATCCCGCATAGCATATCTTCATTTCATCATATTGCTTGGTCTTGCACGTGGTTGATTGTATCCTTGTTGCTTGTTTGTCTTGTTGGGTAGAGCCGGGAGACGAGTTCGCTACCGAGGAGCCTGTTGATTTTGCTTGTGAGGATCCAGTCAACTCTGACAACTGTGCAGGCAAGATGATCATACCCTCGAAATCACTACTATCTTTGCTATGCTAGTTTGCTCGCTCTTGCTATGCCAATGCTACGATGCCTACCTTTTGCTTGTCAGCCTCCCAATTGCCATGTCAAACCTCTTACCCACCATGTCCTAGCAAACTGTTGATTGGCTATGTTACCGCTTTGCTCAGCCCCTCTTATAGCGTTGCTAGTTGCAGGTGAAGATTGGAGGTCGTTCCTTGTTGGAACATCATTTATTTACTTGTTGGGATATCATTATATTGCTATGTTATCTTAATGCATCTATATACTTGGTAAAGGGTGGAAGGCTTGGCCTCTCGCCTAGTGTTTTGTTCCACTCTTGCCGCCCTAGTTTCCGTCCTATCGGTGTTATGTTCTCGGATTTTGCGTTCCTTACGCAGTTGGGTTATAATGGGAACCCCTTGATAGTTCGCCTTGATTAAAGCTTTTCCAGTAATGCCCAACATTGGTCTTACCATTTGCCACCTAGCCTTTTCTTCCCTTGGGTTCTGCAGACTAAAGGGTCATCTTATTTTACCCCCCCGGGCCAGTGCTCCTCTGAGTGTTGGTCCAACCTAGAGCACCATGCGGGGCCGTCCCTCGGCAACTTGGGTTACGTTGGCTCCCGTACGCTTAGCTTATCCGGTGTGCCCTGAGAACGAGATATGTGCAGCTCCTATCGGGATTTGTCGGCACATTCGGGGGTGTTGCTGGTCTTGTTTTAACCTGTCGAAGTGTCTTGAGTTACCGAGATACCGAGTCTGATCGGAACGTCTTGGGAGGAGGTCTATTCCTTCGTTGACCGTGAGAGCTTGTCATGGGCTAAGTTGGGACTCCCCTGCAGGGATTGAACTTTCGAAAGCCGTGCCCGCGGTTATGGGCAGATGGGAATTTGTTAATGTCCGGTTGTAGATAACTTGAACCCTAATTAATTAAAATGAACAACTGAGTGTGTTACCGTGATGGCCTCTTCTCGGCGGAGTCCGGGAAGTGGACACGGTGTTGGAGTTATGCTTGCGCAGGTTGTTCCTCTAGATTCTCGCTCGTGCTTTGCCTCCTCTTCTCGCTCTCTTTTGCGAATAAGATAGCCACCATATATGCTAGTCGCTTGCTGCAGCTCCACACATAATTGCCTTATCCTTCCTATAAGATTAAATAGTCTTGATCGCGAGGGTGCGAGATTGCTGAGTCCCTGTGACTCACAGATACTATTACACCAGATGTAGGTCCAGCTGATTCCGCTCCAGGTGACGAGTACGAGCTCAAGTGGGAGTTCGACGAGGACTCTCAGCATTACTATGTTTCCTTTCCCAATGATCAGTAGTGGTGCCTAGTTGGGGTTCGATTTAGGGCCTTGTCGCATGTTGGGTTTTCTTCTATTTTGGCGCCGTAGTCGGGCCATGAGTGTTTGTATGATGGATGTTATTTATGTACTCTGATGTGACATGGCGAGTGTAAGCCAACTATGTATCTCCCCCTTTTATTATATACTACATGGGATGTTGTAATGATTGCCTGACTTGCGACATTGCTTTCAATGTGGTTATGTCTCTAAGTCGTGCCTCGACACATGGGAGCTATAGCCGCATCGAGGGCGTTACAAGTTGGTAATCAGAGCCTTCCCCGACCTTAGGAGCCCCATTGCTTGGTCGTTTTAGCAGCCGAGTTGTGTCTAGAAAAAAATGTTTTGGGTCACTTAGGAATTATATATCAGAGAGTTTAGGAATTCTTTTTACTTCCCAGTCTCCTCATCGCTCTGGTAAGGCATCCTGACGTAGAGTTTTGACTCTTCTCTTCTCAAATTTCACAAAAAAAAATTAGGATCACACGAGTATCTTGGATTTGTTTTGATGGCTTATGATGAGAATACTGTCTTGGTGCCTCCTGTCAGGGGTTTAGTGGAAGTTTCCCGGGGAGTTGAGCTCTGAGGTGTTGTCATCATAATTTTATCGTTGCAATTCTGGAATACTTGAGATATGTTCGCCGACATAGAAAATCTCTTTTATGCAGTTCGTTGGTGAGATAACCTCGACGCCACCCAGTACTGGGGCGGGAGTTCGGGAGTATCGCCATATCTTGTATAACGGATGCTTTTCGAAGGTTGAGGTAGATGGTTTCCGAAGTTTTCTTGGTTATGTGTTGAAGGATGGATACAGCTGGATGTAGGATTTGCTAGTTTGGGTGAGATATTATGCTTCCCCTGTATCCCCAACACCTGATTGCATAATCGGAAAGGTTCGGGAGTTTCATGGGTGGGAATTCTAGTAGCTCTAGTTCTTCTTCCACGAATATTGGTTTGAGATTGGGATTTCTTACCGATTATTCGTTCTTGATCCGTACCTTGTTGATTTATTTCTCTACCTTAATTCTACGTGGCTTCTCAATTTATGGATATGTGACCATTTGAAGAGGAATGCATTCGTTCATTTTGTTCGGATGTGAAGACTATATGTTGCAATTTTCATTCCGTTGGATTCAGCTTCATTATTTATCTGTCAATGTGCTAATGGTGGTCAACCTCTTCAGGATGGCTCCCGCTAAGAGCACCAGTCAGAACCAGAATCAAGATCCGCCACCACCTCCACCTCCTCCAGAGGCATGGCAAGCTGTGATGGCCGCAACCAATGCAAACACTCAGCTGATCATGCAAATTCTTCAAGAGCGCAATCAAGGCAGTCAAGGGAATCAAGGCAGCAATCAGAGTCACTTTGCTACACTCAACCAGTTCCTTGCTAACGGGCCAAAGACTTTCAGCAATTGTGTTGAGGCAACCGATGCTGACGATTGGCTTGTGGATCTGTGTAAGCATTTCGAGTGCAGCAACGTCAGGCCTGAGGACTTTGTCAAGTTCGCTTCCTTCCAACTCAAAGATCAAACTGCAGAATGGTTCCAGCAGTACAAGGATTCCAGAGGTGGACGTGTTATCACTTGGGATGATTTCCGTCGAGATTTCCGAGCTCATCGTATTCCGCAGAGCGTGGTTGAAAGCAAGTGTGAGGAATTCCGCAATCTGAAGCAAGGCTCTTTGTCTGTCTATGACTACAACAAATTGTTCCAGAAGCTTGCCCGCTTTTCCAAGCAGGACGTGCCTGATGAGAAGAGCATGATATATCAGTTCAGGCGTGGTCTCAGAGAAGATATTCAGCTCGCTCTTGTTCTCTTTGAGCCCTTGAGGTACGATGAGTTCTACAACATGGCACTGAAGCAAGAGGCTGCTCAGTTGAGGTGTGATGCTTCCAGGAAGCGAGTCAGAGATGTTACTCCTTCGTCCTCTACTCAAGTGGCCAAGCAGCAGAAGTTTTGGCTTCCTCCTCCTCCGTTCCGTCAGGCGTTTCAGCAGAAGAGCAAAGGTGGCAGTGGTTCTTCCCACCCACCCAACCCTGGCTTTCAGAACAAGACTTCGTCTCAAGCTCCAAGATCGAGTGTTCCGTATCACCGTCCGCTTTCAGAGGTCACGTGCAACAAGTGCCAACAGAAGGGTCACTATGCCAACAAGTGTCTCAACCAGAGGCGTCTTCCTCCTCCTCCTCCTGTCAGATCGGCAAGTACAGCTATGGTCAAGCATAACCCCAAGCACGCCAAGGTCAATTTGATGAATGCAGCTCAGGCAGAGGACTCGTCAGATGTGATCATGGGTAACCTTCCTGTTAATGATATTCCTGCAAGAGTTCTTTTTGACACTAGTGCATCGCATTGTTTCATGTCAAGATCATTTGTTTCCAAGCATGACTTCGTTTCACAAATGTTGGGTAAACCTATGGGAGTGGTTTCTCCGGCTAAGTCTATGAGGGCTACTTCAATGGTTCCGGATATTTCTATCTTGATGGGTGATTTCAAGTTTCTGGCTTCTCCAATGGTTCTTGGTAACTCGGATATTGATCTTATTCTCGGGATGGATTGGCTTTCTAAGCACAAGGCTCAGCTTGATTGTGCAGCCAGACAGATTCAATTGACTCATTCGTCTGAGGATGTAATTGTCTTTGCCGCTCGGGATAATTCCATCCCTCTGTTTTCTCTCAATGAGAAGGGTGAATTGGACGCTATTTCGCAAATTCCAGTCGTTTGCGAATATCAAGACGTCTTTCCAGAAGAGCTCCCAGGAATGCCTCCGCACCGGCCAGTTGAATTCATTATTGAACTTGAACCTGGCACGGAACCTGTGTGCAAACGTCCTTACAAGCTCGGACCTGAAGAGTTGAAGGAGCTGAAGAAGCAACTCGATGAGCAAGAAAGAATGGGTCTCATCCGGCCTAGTACTTCTCCGTGGGGTTGTGGTGTTCTTTTTGTGAAGAAGAAGGATGGAACGGACCGACTTTGTGTTGATTACCGTCCAGTGAACAAGAAGACCATCAAGAACAAATACCCACTTCCCAACATCAATGAGCTGTTCGAACAACTCAAAGGTGCCCAAGTATTCTCCAAGCTTGATCTCCGTATGGGTTATCACCAGATTCGCATTCGTGAAGAAGATATTCCCAAGACAGCATTCAGAACAAGCTTTGGTTCATATGAATACACTGTCATGTCTTTTGGCCTCGCCAACGCTCCTCCGACGTTCTCTCGCATGATGAACTTCATCTTCAACGCCTACACCAATGACTTCGTTTTGGTCTATCTCGATGACATTCTGGTTTTCTCGAAAAACAAGGAAGATCATGCCAAGCACTTGCGTTTGGTTCTTGATAAGCTCAGGGAAAATCAGTTCTACGCCAAGTTCTCCAAGTGTGAATTTTGGCTCGATGAGGTTCTTTATCTTGGTCATATCATCTCTGCCAAGGGCATTTCCGTGAATCCCGAGAAGGTATCCGCAATTGTGAATTGGGAACCTCCTCAGAACGTGAAGCAACTTCGCAGTTTTCTCGGTCTCGCAAGCTATTGCCGAAGATTCATCGAAAACTTTTCCAAGATCGCGAAGCCTCTCTCAAATCTTCTTCAGAAGCACGTCAAGTACGTTTGGTCTCCGGAGTGTGATATTGCTTTCAACACTTTGAAAGAGAAATTGATCACTGCTCCAGTTCTGACTCCGCCTGATGAATCCAAGCCGTACGAGGTCTTTTGTGATGCCTCCCTCCAAGGTCTTGGCGCAGTATTGATGCAAGAGAAGAAAGTTGTTGCTTATACATCTCGCCAGTTGAAGCCTAATGAGAAGAACTTCCCCACTCATGATCTCGAGTTGGCGGCAGTTGTGCATGCTTTGTTGACTTGGAGACAACTTCTATTGGGAAGAAAAGTGGACATTTTCACTGATCACAAGAGTCTCAAGTACATCTTCACTCAGCCTAATCTCAACCTAAGGCAAACTCGATGGGTCGAAATGATTCAAGAGTATAATCCGAGTATTGAGTATACTCCAGGCAAGGCTAATGTGATTGCTGACGCTTTGAGCAGAAAGGCCTACTGCAATAGTCTGATTCTCAAGCCTTATCAACCCGAGCTATGTGAAGCTTTCCGCAAACTTAATCTGCAAGTTGTTCCTCAAGGTTTCCTCGCCAACCTTCAAGTCTCTCCTACCTTAGAAGACCAGATTCGCCAAGCCCAGCTTCTTGATGCTATGGTGAAAAAGGTGAAGATTGGGATTGCCAAGAGTCAGTCCAAGTACAAGTGCTACCGCCTTGATGACAAGGACACTCTCTTCTTCGAGGATCGTATTGTTGTGTCCAAAGGTGAACTTCGTAAAGTGATCATGAACGAGGCTCACAATTCTCTCCTCTCCATCCACCCTGGGAGCACGAAGATGTATCAGGACCTTAAGCAAGCTTATTGGTGGACTCGAATGAAGCGCGAGATCGCTCAATTCGTGAATGAATGTGATGTCTGCAGAAGAGTGAAGGCAGAACACCAAAGGCCAGTAGGTCTCCTTCAACCTCTTGCCATTCCAGAAATGGAAGTTTGACCACATTGAAATGGACTTCGTGACTGGGTTTCCAAAGTCCAAGCATGGCAATGATGCTATATTCATTGTCATCGACAAACTCACCAAAGTGGCTCACTTTCTGCCTATCAAAGAGTCGATCACTGCAGCTCAATTGGCGGAACTCTATACCTCTCGCATTGTCTCTCTGCACGGTATTCCTCAAGTGATATCTTCAGACCGTGGCAGCATCTTTACCTCGAAGTTTTGGGATTCTTTTCAGAAGGCCATGGGCACTAACATCCGCTTCAGCACTGCTTTCCATCCTCAAACAAGCGGTCAAGTCGAGTGTGTCAACCAGATTTTTGAAGATATGCTCAGAGCTTGTGTGATCTCCTTCGGCATGAAGTGGGAGGATTGTCTTCCTTATGTTGAATTCTCATACAAGAACAGTTTTCAAGCAAGTTCGGGCAAGGCCCCATTTGAAATTCTGTATGGCAGGAAGTGCCGTACCCCTCTCAACTGGTCTGAAACCGGTGAACGTCAGCTGCTGGGTAATGACTTAATCACAGAAGCAGAAGAAATGTGCAAAGTCATTCGTGATAACCTCAAAGCAGCCCAATCCCGCCAGAAGAGCTACTATGATAGTAAGCACCATGATTTGGCTATCGAGATCGGAGATCATGTTTACCTCCGCGTCTCTCCTATGAAAGGTACTCGTCGCTTCGGTATCAAAGGGAAGCTTGCCCCTACATACGTGGGACCTTTCAAGATTGTCAGCAAGAGAGGCGACCTCGCCTATCAGCTCGAGCTTCCTTCAAACTTTGCAAATGTTCATGACGTGTTCCATGTCTCTCAGCTTCGAAAGTGCTTCAAGACTCCTGACCGCACAGTCAACTTCGAGGACATTGAGCTCCAAGAAGATCTCTCCTATCGTGAGCACCCAGTTGCTATTCTTGAAGAGACTGAACGCAAGACTCGCAACAAGTCAATCAAATTTCTCAAAGTCAAGTGGTCACACCATTCTGACCGTGAAGCTACCTGGGAACGTGAGGATCACCTCCGTTCTGAGTACGCGGAGTTCTTTCAGTCCTAGATCTCGGGACGAGATCTTTTCGTAGTGGTGGAGTGTTGTAACACCCCGGATATAACTTTCCCAATTTGTACTCCAACTCTTGCCGTTTCCGGCGTTAAGTTATATTTATTTCTCGGGTTCGGGTCTTTGTCTCCGTGTGTTGTTTTCATTTTCATGCATCTCATGTCATGTCATCATGTGCATTGCATTTGCATACGTGTTCATCTCATGCATTCGAGCATTTTTCCCGTTGTCCGTTTTGCATTCCGGCGCTTCATTCTCCTCCGGTGGTCATTTTTAGCTTTCTTTCGTGTGTGGGGATTAAACGTTTTCGGATTGGACCGAGACTTTTCATGCGGCCTTGGTTTTCTACCGGTAGACCGCCTGTCAAGTTTCGTATCATTTGGACTTCGTTTGATACTCCAACGGTTAACCGAGGGACCGAAAAGGCCTCGTGTGTGTTGCAGCCCAACACCCCTCCAATTTGGCCCAAAACCCACCAAACTCTGCTCCATGTCCTAGAGCGTTCGATCACGATCGCGTGGCCGAAAACCGCACCTCATTTGGACTCTCCTAGCTCCACTTATGCCTATAAATAGGCCCCTCCATTTTCGGATCATCTCCTTCCCCCCACGAAACCCTAAAAATCGGATCCGCCGCGCACCGGACGTGTCCGGCCGTGCCGGACTTTGTCCGCCCCGCTGCCGCAGCCACGTAGGCCCGCGCCCGGCCCCCGACGCCGCACTCCCGGGCCAGAGGAGCGCCGCCGCCGCCTCCCTTCTTCCCCGACTCCGGAGCACCGCGCTGTCGCCCGCCCGAGCTCCTTCGCCGCCCGCCGCGGCCTCGCCCCGCCGCCCGGCCTCGCCACCGCCGCCCGGCCTCACCGCGCCTGGGATCCGGCCTCGCCCCGCCGTCCGGCCTCCTCCTCTCCAAGCTCCGGCGAGCCCCGACGAACTCCGGCCGGCCATCTTCGTTTTTCGCGCCGGTGAACAGTGCTGCTATAGTACCTCCTCAGATCCAGATCCGGATCTCGGTTGACTTTCCCGCCTAACCCTAGTTTTTTATGCATACTTTGACCGCCCGTAACTTTGCATCCGTAGCTCCGATTTGGGCATATAATATATCAAAATGTTCGTCTCGACGATTACATCATTTTATTTCATTGCATCATTTTCATTTGAGTTAATATTGATGCCCAAAATGCTGTTATAAGGAGGCTTCATGAGTTAATCGTCAGATCTGCTAGTTCATCTTAGACTTTTGTCATTTTTGCCATGATTATTGTGTGCATGATATACCTGTGAGTCCTTCATATGTTTTGTTAACCATTTTGTCTTCTTTCCAGAGGTGCAACCCATGCATTTTTAGGATGTGTGTGGTGACTTGTGCAAGCTTGCAAAGTGAGGCACCCATTAAATCTGTTTTCAGAGACTTAGTTGTTTTCACTAAGTCTGGGATTATATGGTTCATGATGCCATATGTTCAGCTTGTTTCCTAGTGATCCGTGCCTCTTTCGAGGATGATCAGTAAAGGAGTTTTGTTATTCATGTTATGCTCTATCCATCCATGTCTTTGTTTGCAATTATGGTGCAACCTAGCTTGAGCCAATCGAGCTCTACTTTTGCTTCGTGGTGAATCTGGGCAAATCGTCAACTCGTTTGCGATTTTGCCGGAGCTATTGTAGTAGATTCGTGCATGCTATGCCATTGTTCTTGCCATGTCTATCTTGTATTTTGTGCCTTCCTAATGCATGTATGCTTGCCTTGCCATGACTTGCACCATAGTGAGTGCATCGAGCTCGTTTACATGCCTTCGTGAGTTATATTTCAGCATGTCTCAGTTTTCACAAAGTCTGAAAGCTGATTGTGTTTTAGCTATGTTCGTGTGCCCGTTAGTGTATTTTTTGATCCCTTTTGACCACAGGTCACATTGGGACTTTTGTTAAGCTTGTTGAGTAGCTCCATGCCATGTTCTTACTTGTCTTAATCAGGTCATGTATCATGTTGTTTTGCTGCTCCGAAGAGGGCTTCGTGATCTGAAATTTCAGACAAGTGTTAATTTCACTAAGTCTGGAATCTGTTTTGCATTTGCGTTTTTGCCATGCTTGTTTGAACCTCATAATGGATGAATTGGCCGTGGCTCAGTGCTAGTCTTTTGTTAAGCATCTTGTGTACATCCCTGCCATGTCTTTTGTTGTCATGTTTGGTGGCTGTAGAATGTTCATCTCGTTGCTTTTAGAGGCCTACTTGCTGTAAATCGCAGACCGGTGTCATTCTTAAAACGCTTGCCATTTCCAAACCGTAACTCCGATTCCGGCGTTCTTTATATCGTTTTCAAGCGATTTCATCTCATCTTTCCAGTGGAACCCTTGGAATTCCAAGTTGAGGCCAGGTTCTTGCATTCCCTGTCATGTCTTGCATTTTGCATCCCGCATCGCATCCCGCATAGCATATCTTCATTTCATCATATTGCTTGGTCTTGCACGTGGTTGATTGTATCCTTGTTGCTTGTTTGTCTTGTTGGGTAGAGCCGGGAGACGAGTTCGCTACCGAGGAGCCTGTTGATTTTGCTTGTGAGGATCCAGTCAACTCTGACAACTGTGCAGGCAAGATGATCATACCCTCGAAATCACTACTATCTTTGCTATGCTAGTTTGCTCGCTCTTGCTATGCCAATGCTACGATGCCTACCTTTTGCTTGTCAGCCTCCCAATTGCCATGTCAAACCTCTTACCCACCATGTCCTAGCAAACTGTTGATTGGCTATGTTACCGCTTTGCTCAGCCCCTCTTATAGCGTTGCTAGTTGCAGGTGAAGATTGGAGGTCGTTCCTTGTTGGAACATCATTTATTTACTTGTTGGGATATCATTATATTGCTATGTTATCTTAATGCATCTATATACTTGGTAAAGGGTGGAAGGCTTGGCCTCTCGCCTAGTGTTTTGTTCCACTCTTGCCGCCCTAGTTTCCGTCATATTGGTGTTATGTTCCCGAATTTTGCGTTCCTTACGCGGTTGGGTTATAATGGGAACCCCTTGATAGTTCGCCTTGATTAAAGCTTTTCCAGCAATGCCCAACATTGGTTTTACCATTTGCCACCTAGACTTTTCTTTCCCTTGGGTTCTGCAGACTCAAGGGTCATCTTATTTTACCCCCCCCCCCCGAGGCCAGTGCTCCTCTGAGTGTTGGTCCAACCTAGAGCACCGTGCGGGGCCGTCCCTCGGCAACTTGGGTTACGTTGGCTCCCGTACGCTTAGCTTATCCGGTGTGCCCTGAGAATGAGATATGTGCAGCTCCTATCGGGATTTGTCGGCACATTCGGGCGGTGTTGCTGGTCTTGTTTTAACCTGTCGAAGTGTCTTGAGTTACCGAGATACCGAGTCTGATCGGAACGTCTTGGGAGGAGGTCTATTCCTTCGTTGACCGTGAGAGCTTGTCATGGGCTAAGTTGGGACTCCCCTGCAGGGATTGAACTTTCGAAAGCCGTGCCCGCGGTTATGGGCAGATGAGAATTTGTTAATGTCCGGTTGTAGATAACTTGAACCCTAATTAATTAAAATGAATCAACTGAGTGTGTTACCGTGATGGCCTCTTCTCGGCGGAGTCCGGGAAGTGGACACGGTGTTGGAGTTATGCTTGCGCAGGTTGTTCCTCTAGCTTCTCGCTCGCGCTTTGCTTCCTCTTCTCGCTCTCTTTTGCGAATAAGATAGCCACCATATATGCTAGTCGCTTGCTGCAGCTCCACACATAATTGCCTTATCCTTCCTATAAGCTTAAATAGTCTTGATCACGAGGGTGCGAGATTGCTGAGTCCCTGTGACTCACAGATACTATTACACCAGATGCAGGTCCAGCTGATTCTGCTCCAGGTGACGAGTACGAGCTCAAGTGGGAGTTCGACGAGGACTCTCAGCATTACTATGTTTCCTTTCCCGATGATCAGTAGTGGTGCCTAGTTGGGGTTCGATTCAGGGCCTTGTCGCATGTTGGGTTTTCTTCTATTTTGGCGCCGTAGTCGGGCCATGAGTGTTTGTATGATGGATGTTATTTATGTACTCTGATGTGACATGGTGAGTGTAAGCCAACTATGTATCTCCCCCTTTTATTATATACTACATGGGATGTTGTAATGATTGCCTGACTTGCGACATTGCTTTCAATGTGGTTATGTCTCTAAGTCGTGCCTCGACACGTGGGAGCTATAGCCGCATCGAGGGCGTTACACCCGAGCTCACCCGAGCTCCGGCAGCCACCATGGTCGACGCCGATGAAGATTCCGGCCACCCCGCCATCCCCCACGGCCACCATCCGATGCGCCTCGACGCGCTGGATCCGTAGAGCCCAGCCGCGCGAGCTCTCGTCGTCGCGTTCTGCTTAGCACCTGCGGCTAATCGCCGTTTAGCTGACGTGACAGATTAGTTTGGGCTAATGACACCCTAACTAATCCCCCTGACCCACTGACCGCTGGGCCCCATGCCCTAACTAACCGGGTTTTATTTACGTTTAGATTAAATTAACCCCCACGGGCCCCACCAGTCAGTTTGACCTGGCCATGTCACACGTTGACCAGGCCCCACCTATCATTGACACTGAACATCACTGTGTCACTGACCAGTGGACCCCACTGGTCAGGTTTGACCTGGACCTGGCATGTTGACCTGCTGATGTCACACTAATGTCATGCCGACGCAATAATCTATTTTCTGGATTTAATTTAATTCAGGAAATTCCAAAAAATGTTTAAAACTTTAAAAATTAATAGAAAATCAACCGTAGCTCGGAATAAAATAAATTATTAATGAAAAATGATCAGAAAAATCCAAAGAATCTGTTTATGGCATTTGAATGCATGTTAGAGCAACTTATATCCTCTGTTTAGGACAATTCAATTAAATTGCATTTAAGAAAGCACATATGGGGTTTGAATTTGAACCTAGGGTTCAAACCAACTTCATTTAATATGGTTGCTAGTTGCATTAGTTCAATCAACAGCATATTGTCATGCCATGAGCATGCATCATATTGTTGTATTGCATTGATTGTGTTTCTTCCTTGTTTGCCGGTTTTGTCCCCTCTCGGTAAACGTGGTTCCGACGATGAGTTTGATGACACCGATGAAGAGCTATTACTATCTTCAGAAGTGCCAGGCAAGCAAAAGCCCCTTCTTCATTCTATTACATTCCCACTCTCTCGCTCTTGCTCTCTTTTACTGCATTAGGACAACAACGATTCAACTGTTACATGTTGCGGTAGTTGAACCCTTTTTCCTCTGCATGACCTGTCATGGCCACAGTAAATAGATGAAACCCACTAGCATGAGTAGGAGTTGTTCGAGCCCTGATGTGCCTACTCATTCATGTTTGTTTGTCATGCCTGCTACCGCTTAGAGTTGAGTCAGGTCTGATTCATCGGGGATGAATCGGAGGTGTGTAAACATGTCCTACTGTTGCGAGCTAAGTGTGTGAACACGATTTGGTAAAGGTAGCGGTGAGAGGCCATGTAGGAGTACATGGTGGGTTGTCTCATTGAAGCCGTCCTCAGGAACTGAGTTCTGTGTTTGTGATCCATGAAACAGTTACTACCATGCATTGGGCCCGAAACCAATGGACCCTCTCGGCTTCTTGATCACCCTTGTCCTCTGTCCAGGAGTTGCAACTAGTTTCTGGTGTTTATAGGATATGTGTTGGCGGCCGTGCGTAGCGCTGACCCTAGGGGTGGGCTATGATGCGGTAGATACACCGTGGCCGGGCATGCCGGGCGCCCGTTTGGTGTCTCGAAACCCTGTACACATTGTCCGGGGCCGTATGTGGAAACCTCGGCCAGACTCCCTGCGGATGGAACCTGGATAGGCGATAAACCTGGACTAGAGACTTGAGTGTTTAGGTAGGCCGTGGCCGACACCCTCGTTGGGCTTCCGCTTGAAGGTTGCCGAGTACATGTCGTGTAAACGGCGGTAAGTGGTGAGAGTGTGTGTGAAGAAGTACACCCCTGCAGGGTTAACATCATCTATTCGAATAGCCGTGTCCGTGGTAATGGACTTCTGGGTTGCCTATAACAGTTCATAGACAACTGAAAGTGGATACTCTAAAACTCGCAAGATAAGTGTGAGTGCTATGGATGGCCTTCTCGTAGGGAGACAGGAGCGGATCCATAGTGGTGTATTGAATGGTGAATATGTGGACTCGTGTGCGCCACCTCAAAGAGTTGCTTGCTGTCGTAGTTCAGGTTAGCCACTGAGTCAAAGATGGCTTGCTGCAGTTAAACTCCACTACCCCTTTGTTGATACCGATGCATATGTAGTTAGTTCTGATGTAAGTCTTGCTGAGTACAATTGTACTCACGTTTGCTTAATTTATGTTTTGTAGAGAGACGTCAGTCTCGCTAGTAGTTCCGTGTGGGCTTCGACGTTTAGCTTGCTACCTCAGCTACGATCTTGTGCCCTCGGAAGGATCTGGTAGATAGTCAGGCTTCTTAGCCTTTTTCATTTGTAGATGTCTGTACTTAGACATGTTAAGCTTCCGCATGTGTTTTGCCTTGTATGCTATGATTGTTGGGTCATGAGACCCATGTTTGTAATATCTCCCTCCTCGGAGCCTACTGAATAAATACTTGAGTCGTAAAGTTATGTTGTGATGCCATGTTGTACTTACACATATCAAGCATATTGTGTGTATGATTGAAATGCTTGGTATGTGTGGGATCCGACAATCTAGTTGTTTATCCTTGGCAGCCTCTCTTATGGGGAAATGTGGTCTAGTGCTCCTTGAGCCATAGTAGTCCGCTACAGCCCAGTTCACCGGAGTCCTGCTAGCCCAGCACTACTGCTCAGGACACTTGACTGGCCGGCATGTGTTTCATTTCGTTCCTATGTCTGTCCCTTCGGGGAAATGTCATGCGGTGACTTCCGGAGTCCTGCCTAGCCTGCTACAGCCCGGGTTCCCCGGAGTCCTGTTAGCCCAGTGCTACAGCCCGGATTCACTCGCTGATGACCGGCATGCTCGATGTGATGCATGTATGCCTGTCCCCATAGGTCTGTGCCGCTTTGGGTTCACAACTAGCCATGTCGGCCCGGGTTCTCTGTCATATGGATGCTAGCGACACTATCATATACGTGAGGCAAAAGGCGCAAACGGTCCCGGGCCATGGTAAGGCGACACCCGTGGGGATACCGTGCGTGAGGCCGCAATGTGATATGAGGTGTTACCGGCTAGATCAATGTGACTTAGAATCGGGGTCCTGACACTTTTCTCCCCGGACAAATCTTCGTATTCAGCGGCTTTGCACTGTGGGCTAATTTGCTTGGCCATCTGGAGCAGATTGAAAGCTACGCCCCTGGCCGTCAGGTCAGATTTGGAAGTTTGAACTACACGGCCGACATCCGTGGAGATTTGATCTTCGAGGATTCGAGCCACAGCCGGGCGCGCCGCACTGTCATGATGGGTATGACCTAGCTCTGCCGCCGAACAGTACCCTAGAGGCCGCGCCCGCATCAGCTCCGACCCTTAGCTCAGAGCCAACTGCGCCAATCGAGGACGGGTGGCTAGACACCGCCTCAGGGGCTGCAGTCTCAACGGCGATCGAGCCAAACACCAGCATAACCCTCTGTGCAGCCCATGATTCCAAGGTGCCAGACTCTTTTCCGGACTCCGAACCATCCGCGTCCCTGCCAATCGAATCCGATTGGGCGCCGATCATGGAATTTACCGCCACAGATATCTTTCAGCACTCGCCCTTCGGCGACATTCTGAATTCATTAAGGTCTCTCTCTTTGTCAGGAGAGCCCTGGCCGGATTATGGCCAATAGGATTGGGATGCGTACGACGAAGAAATTTGACGCCCACCCACCACCCACTTAATATCCACTGTCGATGACTCAACCGACATGCTCGACTTCGAGTCCGAAGACATCGACGGTATGGACAACGATGCGGGAGGCAAAGAGGAACCACCGCCCACAGGGCGCTGGACGTCCACTTCATCATATGACGTATACATGGTGGACACACCAAAAGAAGACGACGACGGGGAACGGAAGGATGCACCGAAGGCTTGTTCCCTCGAGAAGCAGTCAAAGCGGCGGCGCAGGCGCCGCCCCAAATCCCGCCTCGCCAGAAATAACGATCATACAGACCCAGCGTTGGAGCAGGGCGAACCACTGCCGGACCACGGCAATACGGAGAATCAAACAGAACAAACCAATTCTATCAAAGATAATAGTCCAGACGACACAACACCGGACAGGCACCCGGAGCAGCAGAATGCCCGTCAAAGGCTTGTTGCCACCGCGAGGAGTCTGAAAAAGCAGAAGCAAAGGCTCATGGCTGCGCAGGATACACTCCAAATCAGATGGAGTAAAGTACTCAACACAGCAGCAAAGTACGGCGACAATCGCCCCACCAAGAGCTACCCAAAGCGGAAGTTGCTACCTGAATTCGATGAGGAGGCCTCAGACCCCTCATAACCAAAAATCAAAATAGCCACCTGGCCGGATAGACGACCTCACGGCCAACATAGAGCGGCAAACAATGCCACTCACAAAACAATACGCGATCCACGCGAGGGCTCGCACCAAAAGGACGGCGCAACCAGATCCATCTATGGACCACACTAGCGCGCCCCAGCATACGATATAACACAACAAACATCCGAACAACGCAGTACACCCAGATACAGGAGTGCCGCACACCCCCTATGTTTCACCGATGAGGTGCTGGACCATGAATTTCCAAAGGGATTCAAACCCATAAACATAGAGGCATACGACAGAACAACAGACCCTAGGGTCTGGATCGAGGACTATATCCTCCACATCCATATGGCTCGAGGAGATGATCTCCACGCCATCAAGTACTTACCACTCAAACTCAAAGGGCCAGCTCGTCACTGGCTTAAAGGCCTCCCCGAAAACTCCATTGGAAGCTGGGCAGAGCTCGAAGACGCTTTTCGAGAAAATTTTCAAGGGACTTATGTCCGACCTTCGGACCCGGATGATTTGAGTCATATAACTCAACAACCCGAAGAGTCAGCCCGAAAGCTTTGGAACAGGTTTCTTACTAAAAAGAACCAAATTGTCGACTGTCCAGACGCCGAAGCCTTGGCAACTTTTAAGCATAGCGTCCATGACGAATGGCTTGCCAGACACCTCGGCCAAGAAAAGCCGAGAACAATGGCAACATTAACAAGCCTCATGACCTGCTTTTGCGTGGGTGAGGACAGCTGGCTAGCCCGATGCAGTACATCTGAAGTTAGAGATGGAAACGGGAAATCAGGGCGCAACAGTAATAACAAACGCCGAAATAAAGAAGACAGCACGAGGAGCATGGCAGTAAACGCCGGATTCAAAAGCTCTCGGTCAGATCAGCAAAAGCCGCCCTCTAAAGGCGCCAGAGACGAACTGTCCAGCCTAAACAAAATTTTGGACCAAATATGTCAAATCCATAGCACCCCTGGCAAACCAGCAAACATACCCACAGAGAATGTTGGGTCTTCAAGCAGTCCGGCAAGCTCAACGTCGTACACAAGGGGGAGGATACACCAAGCGAAGACGAGGATGAGCCTCTCAAGCAAGACACTGGGGAACAAAAGAAATTTCCACCAGAAGTCAAAACAGTAAACGTGTTACACGTGATCAAGGGAAGGAACAAAACGACACTCCCAGAAAAATATGCCCAAAGGCCTATCACCGCGGAGTCCTGCCACTGGTCGTCTCAACCGATCGCTTTCGACCATCGTGATTACTCAGCAAGCATCCGGCGTGTAGGATGGGCTGCCCTGGTATTAGACCCAATAATTAACGGATACCACTTCACACGAGTCCTGATGGACGGTGGCAGCAGTCTAAACCTGATATACCAGGATACAACCCGTGAAATGGGGATAGACCCAACAACAATTTGCCATAGCAATACTACCTTTAAAGGAGTAACGGCAGGCCCAGGGGCTCATTGCACGGGCTCCCTGCTACTAAAGGTTATATTCGGCTTCCCCGATAACTTCCGTAGCGAACATTTAACCTTCCACATCGCTCCGTTCCAAAGTGGCTATCAAGCACTACTCGGACGCGAAGCTTTCGCTCGCTTTAATGCAATACCGCACTATGCTTCCATCACACTCAAGATGCCCGGCCCACGTGGTATCATTACAGTGAACGGAAGTATTAAGCGATCTCTGCGCGCCGAAGAGCGTGCGGCTGCCTTGGCAGCCGCACCCTAAAAACGGCCTCACCAACTAAAGCATTCAACATGTCGTCAAGACCTCGGACACAGTTAGACGAGTCCGGCGCATCTATAGGCAATTCATAACTGGATCAATGGTCACACCCCTATTACAAATACAAGGGGCTCAACGCGCGCAGACAAGTGGCAATTTTTACTCATCTTGAATTATACATGGTTTCCTTAAAAACTACCTTTTTGCACGACAACTTTTTCACCTAAGTTCCTCTCTTTTACAGATGACCGTCATGCTACACCCGTCCAGGATACGGCACAACGGAGACACAGGCGCAGACGTGCAGCAGGGACCCGCTCCAAGGATTCTTTTTAGATTAAGACCCTGCGTAAACCTTTTTTAATGTCTCTTGTTGATACTTATCCACCGAATTCTCAGCACATTTGAGAAGGATGCTGACGTCTTGGCATGTGGCCACGTCAGAATAATGCACATACCTGTACACAAGGGGCTTCTTACAAAGGGCACTATTCAGGCCCGGTTCATACCATAAAGACCGAATACCTTAGGGAGTGTTCGGCGTCGCGAGTTTGGCCTTATATGCATCAGCTCCGAATCATTGTCTTTGGTCAAATGTTGGGTTTGCCTGGCTCCTGTGTTTCGGTGCCTTACGTTCCGCTTTATCGGCTAAGGTAGCACCAGGAGAACTACTGCGATTGTGCCCTGGTTCACCCAGACGAGCACCTCAGTAGAGAAAGCTGAAAACTAACTGTCATGATATAGCGTGAGACTGGTCAACCACTCGATGACCTATCGGAGTGTTAGAATTCCTCCGCCTTAACGAAGGGCCGTTTTCCAACCAGGCATGTACGCACCCCGCGATCGGGAGAGTGCGGAGCCACCAGGGGCTATCTAGTAGCCCCACTGTCAAACTCCTATGGCTAAGTGAAAGTGTTAAAGCATTATAGTCTGGTTGCCTCACTTGCTGCGCTATCACCTCCTTATTAGGACCAAGACGTTGGGTTAAGTGTGAACACACGTTTTTTGCAAGCACCTCCGCATTATATGTGTGGGGGTTGAAGCCGACAACTGCAATCTTTCAGGTTATACACATGTATACATAAACGGCCGCACAGGAGGCACCATACTACTTTTAGGCAAAAGTATAAACATAGCCTTATAAAAACTTCATAAAAGCATTGTGTTTACAATGAGAATACATATCACTCAAACATAATATTCTTCGAGCACTAGGCCTCTATCAAACGAGCACCCTCGAGAAGCTCCTCGAAATAATGCTCGGCAGCCACTCGGCCTATGGCCGAACCCTGTGCCGCGACAACGGTAGCTTCCATCTCTGCCCAGTATGCTTTAACACGGGCAAGGGCCATCCGCGAGCCTTCTATGCACGCCGACCTCTTCATCGCATTAATGCGCGGCACCGCACCAAGGAACTGCTGCACTAAGCTGAAATAGCTATCCGGCTTTTTCTTTTCCGGCCATAGCTGATCCACAACAGACCTCATGGCAAGTCCGGACAACCTATTTAGTTCGGCCCATTCGGCTAGCTGGCCAGTCAATGAAAGTGGACGCTCTGGAACGTTGAATTGCAACCAGAACAGCTTGTCCACTTCACGATCTGTCTGACCTTGGAAGTACTTGGCAGCATCGGCAGCACTCGCCGCCAAATCCATATACGCATCTGCCGAACTCCACAGCCGATCCAGAGGGGCATACCGTGGATCTCCGAACTTCCTCCGTAACATGAAGGCTTTCCCAACCGCAATATACCCGGCTTCCCGCAGCTCCTCCTTCTTCGCTCTCATAGCAGAACGGGTGTCTTTGTCCGCCGCCGTGGCCTTCTCAAGGTCCGTTGCCTTCGCTCGGTTTTCTTTTTCAAGGACCTGGCAACGGTCGGCAGTGTCTTCTAATTCCACAGCCATCTTGGCCATATTCTCTTGGCTCTCGCAATGTGCGGCCTTCTCGGCTTTCAACTCTTCGGCCACCTTCAAAGCAGCCGCATCACTAATCCTCGCTTGTTCCTCGGCTCGGGCAAGTTCTGCCCGCAAGGTTTCCACGGTGGCATCTCCATCTGCAGTCACAACATATTAAAGATACTGGCATCATGCTGCTCTTACTATGTGGCGTTCACCAGATAATAACACTTACCCTGCGCCTCGTCAAGCCTCTTGTTAACAAGTTCGATGTCGGCGTCCGCCGCATCCAGTTGCCATTTTAATTTGGCAAACTCACTAGTCCGGCTAGCCACCGGAGCTTCCACCACCTGCAAATAGGGGCAGTCTGGTTATTGCCTGGGAATATGATCCTCTGGTCGCCGCCGTTCTCGACGACAACCAGAGTCTCAGGGGCTACTATCTACACAGGGCACACCTAACATGTGCAGTACTATCACATATTATCTCACGTACCTCAAAGCCTGTCAGTAGACTCATAAAGGCTTCACGTAATCCACTTTCGGCGGACGAAATTCTCTCCATCACCGTACCCATCAGCGTACAGTGTTCTTCTGAGATGGCCGCTCGCCCCACCAACTCCCTCAGAACGTCCGATCGCACACCAGACGGTGCCGGACTCTTTTGTCTTCTCACTTCGGGAGCCGGACGCTGGGGACTTCGGGGGTCTATGGGATTATCTTCTGGCCTCACCGGATCCGGAGAGGCCCTCCGTGACGACACTTCGGGGTCGCCCACTTCTGGAGCAGAGGAGTCCGAGGGAGGTGTTTCGCTCTCCATCATCTCTGGAAGAAGATCCCCCGAAGACGAGCTCATCTGAGAGGGGCTAAGGCCCGAACTGCAAGATATATGCGGTGGTTATTTTCTTAGAAAAAAGATAGCATACCTTTACTATTAAAGTAGTTTGGGATCACTTACGACTCGTTGGAGGGCTGATCCCCCCACGGACTTTGTGCGGCAAAAGCACCCCCCGAGGCGGGACCCTCTGTGGGAGACTTCTTCTCCCGTTTGGAGGCTTCGGCTTCCGGATCCTCGGAGGCAGTCCTTTTCCTCCCCCGGTTGTCCTCCTTCGTGGAGACGCTCATTCCCTTGGTTGGAACGAGCAGCGATGGGGGCCCGCGTCCGCTAGTATTATCCCCCCCGATATCTTCCTTCGAGGGCTCCGGGCAAGGTGCGACCTCGAGCATCTTTTCCAATACCGGATTCTCCAAGCCCTCAGGGAGGGGGGCCAAACACCGAATCATCTTCACCTTTGTTAGCCAGTCCTGGTCAAAAAGCAAACTCTCAGAAATAACCTCATAACGAATAAAAGACAGTGTGTTCGGCCAGAGGATTTCTTACTTGTTCGGCGGCGCGGTTACTGCTCAGGCCCACGTCCTCGGTAATATACGGACACTCTACTTGAGGTCCGAAGAATGACTTGTACATCTCCTCGTGCGTCAGGCCGAGGAAACTTTGAATGGCACGCGGTCCCTTTGGGTTGAACTCCCACAAGCGAAGGGGCCGGCGTCTGCAAGGCTGGACTTGACGAACCAGCATAACTTGTACTACCACACCCAAATTAAAATCTCCCTCGAAGAGATCTCGAATGCGGCTTTTCAGTATAGGCACGTCCTTGGCTGGACCCCAGCTCAGACCTCTGCTAATCCATGACATCAGTTGTGGTGGGGGGCCCGAGCGTAAAGCGGGGGCAGCCGCCCACTTGGCACTTCGGGGAGCCGTGACGTAAAACCACTCCCGTTGCCATAATTCGGACACCTCTGGAAAGGAACCTTTCGGCCATGGAGCTCCTGCCATCTTGCCTATTGATGCACCTCCGCACGCTGCCTGTTGCCCCTCGATCATCTTTGGCTTTACTTCAAAGGTCTTGAGCCACAGGCCGAAGTGAGGGGTAACACGGAGGAAGGCCTCACACACGACAATAAATGTCGAGATGTGGAGAAAGGAGTCCGGAGCTAGATCATGGAAATCTAGCCCGTAATAGAACATCAAACCCCTGACGAAAGGATCCAGAGTGAGGCCTAGACCTCGGAGGAAGTGGGAGACGAACACAACATTCTCGTTGGGTTCGGGAGTAGGGATGATCTGCCCTCGAGCAGGCAGCCGATGCGAAACCTTGGCGGTCAGGTATCTGGCCTCCCTCAACTTCTTAATGTCCTCTTCCGTAATGGAGGAGGGCATCCAGCGGCCTTGAAGGCTGGATCCGGACATGATTGAAGATCCGGAGCACCTAACCTGAGCTTTGGGTGTTAGAACTCGAGGCAGGTGAAGGGTTCGATTGAGCACGAGAGAGAAAAAGCGAAAACCTCGTCCCTTTATAAAAAGGGTGAATATCAAGCATCCTCTCCGTAGCCGTTTAGGACTTGCCTATAATCTAGGAGTCCTAGACACGTTTGGTTTACCCATGACCGCATTAATGAGAATCCCGTAATTGGGGGAACACGATCTCCGCTTCGGCAAGACGTGTCAAGAAACCGCCTCGCGTTATGTGTGGAGCTGGTTAGAAGAAACGGTTCGAATAATCACCGGGCCATGACATAACGTCATGCTGCCAAAACGAGCCAGATCTGCGAAAATATTATTCTCTTTGCGGTGGAATGTGGAACTTATTTTGCAGGGTCGGACACTACCCTCGTATTCAAATTCTCCTGTGATGTATTCGGAGAAGGAACCCGCCTTGCAATGCCGAAGACAATACTGCGCGCCGGACTCATCGTCATTGAAGCCTGGTTCAGGGGCTACTGAGGGAGTCCTGGATTAGGGGGTCTCTGGACAGTCGGACTATCTCCATTGGCCGGACTGTTAGACTATGAAGATACAAGATTGAAGACTTTGTCTCGTGTCCGGATGGGACTCTACTTGGCGTGGAAGGCAAGCTAGGCAATACGGATATGGATATCTCCTCCTTTGTAACCGACCTTGTGTAACCCTAACCCTCTCCGGTGTCTATACAAACCGAAGGGTTTTATTCCGTAGGACAACAATCATAACATACAATCATACCATAGGCTAGCTTCTAGGGTTTAGCCTCTCTGATCTCGTGGTAGATCTACTCTTGTACTACACATATCATCAATATTAATCAAGCAGGACGTAGAGTTTTACCTCCATCAAGAGGGACCGAACCTGGGTAAAACATCGTGTCCCCTGCCTCCTGTTACCATCCGGCCTAGACGCACAGTTCAGGACCCCCTACCCGAGATCCACCGGTTTTGACACCGACACCGACCAAGCCGCAACGGCATTTATTACCCCATACGGGCCTTTCTGCTTCAACACTATGCCCTTTGGGCTTAAAAACGCCGGCGCCACCTACCAACACATGATTCAAACATGCCAGGAGAAACAAATCGACAAGATAGTTGAAGCATATATGGACGACATCATCAACAAGACTAAGCACGTCGAGTCATTAATAGACGACTTACGCCTCACATTCGACAATCTCCGGACATATGACATTAGCTCAATCCGGAAAAATGTGTTTTCGGCGTTCCCTCTGGAAAAATGCTGGGCTTCATTGTTTCCAGTAGAGGAATCGAGGGAAATCCAGCCAAAATCCGAGCTTTGTCACAATTGGCTACACCAACAGACCTTAAACAGGTCCAAAAACTAGCCGGATGCGTGGCAGCTTTAAGCCGCTTTATCTCCAGACTAGGAGAAAAAGCATTGCCACTTTATCGACTTCTCTGACACACCGACCACTTCGAGTGGAAAGATGCGGCAATGGCCGGATTGGAAGAAATAAAGGCTCTTTTAGCGAGCAACCCAATCCTGGTCGCGCCAAGCATCGACGAACCAATGTTATTATACATCTCTGCAACACACCAGCTGGTGAGCGCAGTACTTGTCGTCAAGCGAGAGGAGGACGGACACAAGTTCCCGGTCCAGAAGCCGGTATACTACGTATCCACTGTCCTAACTCCATGCAAATCCCGGTACCCTCATTATCAAAAGATAGCATACGCGGTCTTCATGGCATCCCGGAAGCTACGACACTATTTCCAAGAGTGTTCGATCATGGTGGCTTCCGAAGTACCACTGAATGACATAATAAACAACCACGACGCCACATGCCGGATTGCCAAGTGGGCCATTGAGCTCCTTCCATTCGACATAACATAGCCGCACCGGGCCATCAAATCCGAAGTACTGGCAGACTTCGTCGCCGAATGGTCAGAGGCCGAACTCCCTAAAGACTATGACACATATTCCAACTAGGTCATGCACTTCGATGGTTCCAAAATGCTGGCGGGCATAGGGGCGGGCGTTGTCTTAATGTCCCCCACTCGAGACACAGTTCAGTACGTACTTCAAATATTATACACAGACTTCAGCAATGCAGCCGAATACGAGGCCTTATTGCACGGTCTTCGGATGGCTACCTCCATGGGCATACAACGCCTGGAAGTACGCGGGGACTCAAATCTCGCAATATCCCAGATAAATGGAGACTCCGACGCCAAAGATCCAAAGATGGCGGCCTATCGTAACGCCATACTCAAAATATCAGCTCGGTTCGAGGGACTCGAGTTTCATCATGTGGCTCGAGAAAGCAATCAAGCGGCGGATGTTCTTGCTCGCGTGGGCGCCAAGCGTCACCCCGTCCCGCCTAACATCTTTTTGGAAAGGCTCTTCAAGCCATCCATGGTGTGGTAGGATGAGAGCGGCAACACTAGTCCGGATACGATTATACCCCCAGATTCCGAACACAATACCGATATCATCGGAGGCTCTGCCACCGAAACAACATCGTCGGCCCATCTAATAATGGCAGTAATTGCCCCATGGACCGAACCCTTCTTAGCCTACCTTAATAGGCGAGAGCTCCCTGAGGATCAGAATGAGGCTCGCCGCATTGTTCGGCGTTTGAAAGCCTACAAGGTCCACGAAGGAGAGCTATACAAGAAAAGCGCTACCGAAATACTTCAAAGATGTATCTCCGAAGAAGAGGGACGGCAACTCTTGGCTGAAATCCATGCTGGCCTCGGTGGTCACGACGCTGCAACTCGGGCCCTTGTAAGTAAGGCCTTCCGTACAGTTTTTTTTGGCCGACGGCCCGAGCAGATGCACAGGACCTTGTCCAACATTGTGTTGGATGCCAACTTTTCACCAACCAAAGCCATATGCCACCCACCGCTCTATAAACAGTGCTCGTCACTTGGCCTTTTGCGGTAGGGGGCTGGATATGGTCAGACCCCTTAAAGGAGGCAGCCATAAGAAAAATATCTGCTGGTCATGGTAGATAAGTCCACTAAGTGGATAGAGGCCAAACCAGTTAAAACGGCCGATGCCGGACCAGTGATAGACTTTATATCCAGTGTCGTCCATCGTTATGGTGTCCCACACAACATCATCACCGACGACGGCTCCAATTTTACAGCCGATGAGGTGAATGCCTGGTGTGCTAATCTAGGCATTAGCTCGGTTACGCCTCCGTCTATCACCCGCAAACAAACGGTCAAGTCGAACGAGCCAATGGCCTTATTATGAACGGCATCAAACCCAGACTAGTGCAGTCTTTGAAAGAATCGGACAAGCACTAGGCTGAGGAGCTCGACTCTGTACTCTGGGGGCTGCTGACCATGCACAATCGCACTACCGGTTATACACCTTTCTTCATGGTGTACGGTGCAGCGGTTGTGTTACCCTGCGGCATTATTCATGACTCACCTCGAGTGCGCGTGTACGAAGAGAGAGAGGCCGAGCTTGATCGACAGGACAACATAGATGCCCTGGAGGAGGAGCGCGACGTTGCAAAAGCCCGTTTCGCATTTTATCAACAGCAGGCCCGCAGATACCAAAGCAGAGAAGTGCAGGCCAAGACATATAATGTGGGTGAACTCGTTCTACGCTTGTCGGAGAAGAAAAAGGACAAACTCAAGCCCAAGTGGGAGGGTCCCTTCATCATTGACGAAGTTCTCACTAGAGGAGCGTACCGCCTGCGTGATGCATCAGACAATCGCCTAGAGCCGAACCCCTGGAACGCGGCCAGACTTCGAAGATTCTATGCCTAGCGCCGAACTCTTCGTTCGTCTCCTTCTCCCTATTGTTTCCATCATTTTTTCTCCTCTCTTTTCGCCTTTTCTTCTTTTTTTAGCCTTAAAGCTTTCGTCTGGCTAAAACGCGCACCTGTGACGTACACATCCTCAAATGTGTACATCCATTATACCTGGGGGCTTCTTGCACAGAAGCTTATTACTTTATTTTTCGAGCATCAAGCTCATCACATATGCGTTTTTTCCTCATATATACATTTTCTTCGCCATTATATGCATCGATATGACTTAATTTTTGGCCAAGCTGGGTTGCCTGGCTACTGTGCTTATGCTCTATGTTCCCGTTAGTTCGACTAGGGCATAAAGGGAGCACCTCTGCGATTGTTACTGCCGGGTCATCCGAATGTGTACCTCAGACTGGGTGAAGCTGAAAGCTTTCGTTCTGAAGGGAATATCCAGTCGGCAAACTAAAGATGTTTTTATATTCCTTCCACTATGAACCCCCAGATGTTACGTATAGTGCGATATTTTCAACCACAGTTCGGACATGCACATTAATGCATGTACACCCAGGAAAAGGAACCCTTAACAGAACCATTCTCTCTGGAAGATGTTTCTTACAATAACAATGTAATATAACATAGCTAGCCGGATACAAGTTGTCTGTTCAAGCAACTATGACCCCCATGCCTGGTTTCCACGCATACCCCGGTCTATTTTGCCGCTCAGGTATTCGAAAACACTCCGCACCTTCTGGTCCAGAGGTCGAAGCGAAAAGGTCGGCCATGACAATCGTTTTACAATCCAGCTAGAGACAAATATGTCAAGGAATGTACATAGTCACTTGGACTCAAAAATTTCCTCCTCTACACCGTCTAACAGGCTGTCTAGCTTACAATCCTGTTGGGAATATTAGGAGGCTACTTCTACTTGGTCATATACCAAATTAACGGGAATTTCTTTCCCATCTGACCCTAGAGGTCCGACCCGGGCCATATGATTTGGATCAAGCTTGGTATACCATGTTTTTACCATGGCCCAGGCCTCTCGTGCACCTTCCCGGCAGGCTAATATCTTCCATAATAGAATACATCGTCGTGCCCCTTTGAATAGCTCCACGAGCTCCTCCATACCTCCTGGAGGAGAGGCGGATGGCCATAAAGCCTTGGCAACACTCTGCATTGCTTGTCGAACTCACTCATGCATCTGGGACAGCTCTTGTAGCAGGTCGCCTTGAGATCCAGACATTTCCTCTTCGGGACGACCACTCAGCATACCTGCAGACATAAATCTGTCAGTTCCTTCCCTCGCCGAATTATAGGGAGGCAAGTTTGAAAAGCATACTGAATATGTTGCCATGTAACCTCCTATTCTCCTTGACGGCGTCAGCTAGCTGGGCTCGAACATCTTTTAGTTCTTTGCCCAGTTGCGTATGGGAATCCTGCAGCTTGTTCTTTTCCTCCCTGACCCACGTCAGCACACATTTGCCTGTTGTCGGGGATATAACCCGCGGTATAAACCGCCGGATGTATGACCCGGCTGGAGCTTGCCGACTCACTGGTGACCCGCTTGGACCTGGCGGTTTATGATTCATCGGAGACCTGGCGGGCGGGTCAGATGGACGACAAGGCCCAAGGCCCAGTAGGCCGGTTCATGTGATGGTGGGCCGGCTTAAGAGGAAAGCGTAAGGAATATTCCCTTACAAAGGAAGCAAGACTAGGACTCCACTTGTAATAGAGTAATCCTAATCCTACTAGGACTAGTCATGTAACCCGCCCCTTCAACATATATAAGGAGGAGCAGGGCACCCCAAAAGAGGACAAGCAACAAGCAATAATCTCTAGGGCTAGATACAATTAGGGACGACGGCTTATACGGTGACTCCCTCGTGATGATAATGAGATCTAGCCACAAATAGCATGTAGGGCTATTTTCGGATGATGTTTCCCGGGGTCCGAAGCTGTCTAAATCTTTGTCTTGTGTTGCGTCTCTCGATTCCGCTGAACCCCTCTCAAGCTACTACAAAGATGCGTTGGCCTCACGACTAAGTCCTCACACTAGGACATCTGCCATGACAATTCCACGACAGTTGGCGCCCCCCGTGGGGCCTGCGCACGGTGGTGTTGAGTTCTTGGAGGGATCTTTTTCAAGGATCGAAAAGCTCGCAATTGGACAGATGAAGGAGAGCCGGCATAGAGCAGTCGCGCAGGATAACCCGGTATATATGAGCTTAAAAGGTCCAAGAAAAATTATGGCTGTGATTAGTTTGTTACCGTAAGTCGCCGAGACCAAAAGAAAGTCGATCTTCATTGTTGCATCATCCTATAGGGGCATACATTCTTTAATTAAACTGATGGGTCACCGATCGTAAAAGTGTGCAAGTCCCAAAGAAACTTTCATAGCAACGGCAGAAGCCCACGTGAGAATCAATCAGCAAGTCACATCAATACCAAGCAACCAGTATGTCAAGGCATCCTTTGATGAAGCGACTCCGAGGGCTATCCACCGTGGCAAAAAGTGTATAAGTCGGCGTCAAGTTAAACATCGATGGTACGACCGTTCACAAAAAGTGTAGTCAGGCACGGGATTGAACTTGCCGAGATTAATTGGAGTAGATCAGATCAACTACTGCTGGTACTTGTATTTGTGTACAAAAAGAAAGAGGGCAGCCGGCATGCGGAGATCCTGATTCCAACATGGAAAATAAAAAAAAAGGGAAAGGAAAATTAACCTCGACCTGGAGATGAAGACAACCACGACTGGGAGTCAACGGCCACGACTCAAATTCATCGCGACGAGCAGCCTTGGGCTTCCCATGAGCCGCCACTGGAGCGCCTCCGCCGCCGTTTTTGCGGCCGGCCTCAGCTACTGCCATTACACCGCCCTGGATTACTCCGCCATCACGGGCCCGTCGTCTTCACCTCCTCCGAGCCACCGTCGCGCCTGGATTCCTACGAGCCGCTCCTTCTCACTCTTGCATGAGCTCGCCCCTGTGGCCTGGCAGTGGCCTCACCTTCTGTTGCAGGTCGCCATGCCTCTCCGCTGGTCTCCGTCTCTACTGCAGCCCGGTACCTCCACATCGCGTTCTTTCACGACGAGCCAGTTTTCGCCATCATCATCTGCAAGAGCCGCCGTCCGGGTCTTGAATCTGGCCTTCACCTGCGGCTACATGAGACACCGCCCTGATGGATTTCCGAGCCACCATTGCGCCTGGTTTTCGCAGTGAGCCGCCCCTGCCGGTCCCCCGAGACGCCTCGGACGCCTCCACCTCACTTCAACCAATCGCCGTTGCAGAGGCACCTCGAGTTGGCCATCCTCTCCAACATGCTGCAATACATCACTGCTCCTCCGCCATTCCGCGCTGAGTTACAGGACCGGCCCTCCGCTCCTCCACTGTTCTGAGTCGACGCCGCTGCCTTGCTTTATCTACGCAAGGGCCGCCGGCCGCCGTCGTCACCTCCGTGTCAGTTCTGCCCTCCGCTTCTGCCGCGCGTGACCGTAGCCTTGTGCTGAGCCGCCTTAGAGGTTCGGCTGCTCTGTTCCTCCACACAGAGGCCGCTGCCGGCTTGCCTCGCGCTGGCGTTGCCTCCGCCGGCCCTTGCATCCCTCTACCATCACGCCATCATGTTGCGCGCCCGCTTCCACTGTCGGGTCAGTGGACGCACCCCGAGCCGCCACGTTCGTCTTTGAACCGCCACTACTGAACCCCTAATTCGCCACAACCTTGCGGTGCATTGAGTGCCGCTTCACCGTGCCTCGCTTGTGCTGAGCCAGGGTACTGTTCTATGGAGGTAACCGGTGCAAGTGGCAGGACCTGCTGATTCAAGTACCAAGGCTGCAGCTGGAGATGCCAGTAGCAAGCTGCGTGTGCATGTGTGCAATATCAAATAGCAAATCATGCCAAAAGAAAAAGGGAGCAAGCCCTCACATGGAGAAACAAGCTAAAGGACTCACGATCTAAGCTAAATCACACACACACACACACACAAAAAGTGTGCTAGTGGTTGATGAGAATGACCCACTCCAAAATTTGATGGATTGGTGGTTTGTTGGTAATACGTCTCCGTCGTATCTACTTTTACAAACACTTTTGCTCTTGTTTTGGACTCTAACTTGCATGATTTGAATGGAACTAACCCGGACTGATGCTGTTTTCAGCAGAATTGCCATGGTGTTATTTATGTGCAGAAACATAATTTCTCGGAATGACCTAAAACTCCACAGAGATTATTTTTGGAAATAATAAAAAATACTGGCAAAGAATCAAGGCCAGGGGGCCCACACCCTAGCCACGAGGGTGGGGGGCACGCCTGCCCCCCTGGGCGTGCCCCTTGCCTCATGGGCCCCCTGGAGCTCCACCGACCTCAACCTTTACTCCATATATTTGTGTTCGGGGAGAAAAAATAAAGGAGAAGGATTCATCGCGTTTTACAATACGGAGCCGCCGCCAAGCCCTAAACTCTCTCAGGAGAGCTAATCTAGAGTCCGTTCGGGGCTCCGGAGAGGGGAATCCGTCGCCATCGTCATCATCAACCATCCTCCATCACCAATTTCATGATGCTCACCGCCATGCATGAGTAATTCCATCGTAGGCTTGCTGGACAGTGATGGGTTGGATGAGATTTAGCATGTAATCGAGTTAGTTTTGTTAGGGTTTGATCCCTAGTATCCGCTATGTTCTGAGATTGATGTTGCTATGACTTTGCTATGCTTAATGCTTGTCACTAGGGCCCGAGTGCCATGATTTCAGATCTGAACCTATTATGTTTTCATGAATATATGTGAGTTCTTGATCCTATCTTGCAAGTCTATAGCCACCTACTATGTGTTATGATCCGGCAACCCCGAAGTGACAATAATCAGGACCACTTCCGGTGATGACCGTAGTCTGAGGAGTTCATGTATTCACTATGTGTTAATGCTTTGGTCCGGTACTCTATTAAAAGGAGGCCTTAATATCCCTTAGTTTTCGCTAGGACCCCGCTGCCACGGGAGGGTAAGACAAAAGATGTCATGCAAGTTCTTTTCCATAAGCACGCATGACTATATTCGGAATACATGTCTACATTACATTGATGAATTGGAGCTAGTTTTGTGTCACCCTAGGTTATGACTGTTACATGATGAACCACATCCGGCATAATTCTCCATCACTGATCCATTGCCTACGAGCTTTCCATATATTGTTCTTCGCTTATTTACTTTTCCGTTGCTATTGTTATCATCACTACAAAACACCAAAAATATTACTTTTGCTATTGTACCTTTTGCTACCGTTACCACTACTATCATATTACTTTGCTACTAAACACTTGGCTGCAGATATTAAGTTATCAAGGTGTGGTTGAATTGACAACTCAGCTGCTAATACTTGAGAATATTCTTTGGCTCCCCTTGTGCCGAATCAATAAATTTGGGTTGAATACTCTACCCTCGAAAACTGTTGCGATCCCCAATACTTGTTGGTTATCAAGACTAGAGGGGGGTGAATGGGCGATTTTTATGGAAGTCTTCAAAACGTGGAAGTTATGAAGACAAACGATAGAAATAAACCTATCACCCTGCAGCGGAAGGTAGACTACACTAGGCAAGCCATAGTCAAGTATTCAATAGAGTGAAAGCACAATGACTAATAGCAGCAATGTAGTAAGGATCAGGTAGGAAGATATTGTGAAGCCACACAGAACACGCAGTCACTCAGTGAAGACAAAAGATAGTGCGAACATATAATGACTTCACAAGGAGTAACAATAAGTAAAGGGAAGGGAAGATGAAACCAGTGACTCGCTGAAGACAATGATTTGTTGGACCAGTCCCAGTTGCTATGACAACTGTACGTCTGGTTAGGGAGGCTAGGTATTTAAACCTTAGGACACTCAGTCCCGGACACCCAGTCCTGAACACGCAGCTCAGGACACCCAGTCCTCACCGTACTCCCCTTGAGCTAAGGTCACACAGACCTCGCCCCATCACTCTGGTAAGTCTTCAAGGTAGACTCCCAAACCTTCACAGACTTCGTTCACCGGCAATCCACAATGTCTCTTGGATGCTTAGAACGCGACGCCTAACCGGCTGGAGGATGCACAGTCCTCAAGTGTAATAAGTCTTCAGATCACACAGACAAGAAGACTTAAGTGGTGCCTAATTCTCTTTGGATCTGGGTGGTTAGGGCTTTATCCTCGCAAGGAATTCTCTCTCAAAGGCTTCGAGGTGGGTTGCTCTCAAACGACAAAAGCCGTACTCTAAATCTGAGCAGCCAACCGTTTATGGTTGTAGGGGGTGGGCTATTTATAGCCACTTGGCAACCTGACCTGATTTGTCCGAAATGACCCTGGGTCACTAAGGAACTGACACGTGTTCCAACGGTCAGATTTCAAACTCACACGACAACTTTACTTGGGCTTCAAGCAAAGCTGACTTGCCCGACTCTAGACAAGATTCGCTCTCAAATCTTCACTCGAAGACATAGGTTTTGTTTAAGCATCACTTCATTCATTCTGACTGGTTCTCTTGGACCCCACTTAACAGTACGGTGGTTCCTATGACTCAACACAGAAGAAAGAGAACTACGAAAGATCTAAGTCTTCGAGCTCCATAGGCTTCATGTGGTGTATTCTCTTGTCATAGTCTTCAATGTGAATATCTTCATATACCACCTTTGACTTCAATGTCTTCATACATTTTTAGGGGTCATCTCTGGTAGGAAAACCGAATCAATGAGGGACTTCTACCTGTGTTATCCTGCAATTCTCACAAACACATTAGTCCCTCAACTAGGTTTGTCGTCAATACTCCAAAACCAACTAGGGGTGGCACTAGATGCACTTACAATCTCCCCCTTTTTGGTGATTGATGACAAACTAGTTGAAGTTTTCAACGGGGAATATAATCTGTGAAATTGTAAAGGATAAGGAATTGTCTTCATAAGTTGCAAGGGCCCCCCCCTGAAGATGTGCATATAAGTAATTTGCTTTTGGAATGCAAATGCACATGGCAGGTTGTACTTGTGGAGATCCACTTCAACTTATGATGACAATCCACTATGCATGTGAAAGTATATGAAGATAATGACATGCATAATGGAAAATGGACGTCTGCAGAATGATCTAAGTGCGGAATTTATCGTCGCACATGCGGAATTTATCATCGCAACACAAGGTGGCAGATAAGTAGCAGACGACCATCGAGTTTAAGTGTTACAACTCAAAGAACCAAATGTAGCAAAACGAGAGTTGTAAGCACGAAGCAAAATATAAAGCACCCGCCCATATGGACCCGCTTGAAGACTATCAATCTCATATGCTTCTCCCCCTTTTGTCAGTAAGGACCAAAAAGGTTTGAAGACATAGAGCATCTACTCATTCCCATGAGTAGGTGAAGCAGCAGGGTCGTTGGTGGTGTTTGGCGGTGCTGAAGAGCTTGGAGCAGAGTCGAAGCGTGCTGAAGGAGGTGGCGGTGAAGTAGCATCATCTTCATCCTCGATCACTCTGGCAGTCACAGTTGCAGCAGAGGACGAGAACTCAGAGTCTTCAAGGGATGAAGTTCGTCGCAGCACTGCCCTTCGAGGAGGTGTGGAGTCAAACTTGAATCGCTCAGTGAAGCCATCCTCTTGAAGATCATCTTCAGAACACATCAGCGTTATCCCTTTCCATGTGCGGCGAGAGGTTTCATGGGCAACAAAAGCATTCTTGGTGGCAAGATTGCGAATGCAATTAACATCCACCAAGAGGCTTTGCATCTGACGCTTCAGCCAGTCATGATGCCTATCCTGTTTCTGATGAAGATCCACAAGAAGCTCTTGGTCGTTGAGAACACGAGTGCGCTTCTTGGGTCGTGGAGCAGTTGTACTGTCAGTGGCTTCAGTGAGAGCAGGATGCGGTGCACATGTAGTGCTAGCCAAAGGATACACACGAGTTACGGCTTCCACGCCTTCAACGTTCTGAGTGAAACTTTGATGCTCTGCATTCTAAAGACTGAGAGGTTCCTTGGCAGGCTCAGGATAGATGGCTTCAATTGACATATCCACATCAGGCAGAAAAATCCGATGATTGCGAGCAGATGGCTGATATGAGATAGTGGAGTGAAGTTTGATCAGCCGCATGACCCATGGGGCGTAGAACTTCAAGCCAAACAGTTAAGAGCCTGATGCAGCAAGTTGGCGAATGAAGAAGTCCTGTGCATTGAAGCATTTTCCATGAAGAATATAGAAGACCAAAGTCTTCATTGCACCTTCAAGCTTGGCATGTGGAGAGTGTCCTTTGATTGGCCAGAGAGTTCACCTTATGATGTGATAATGGTTCTTGGCAGATACTCAAAGTCTTCAATGAAGAACTCCGTGGGATAAGAAGCATCTTGGGGCAATGGCTTCATCATACCGAGCATCTGACTCATATTAGGTTCAGTCTTCTGAAAGATGCTCTCAATAGCTTCACTATGAAGCTGACAGCCATGCTTGTAGAGATCACCAGGAGTGGGCAAACCAGTGAGCTCAATGATGTCAAAGACTTTGGCTTCGTGATGAACGTTTCCTGTCATCCACTCCAGGACCCAAGTCTTCGGATCTCTGCTATACCCACGGATGTGAAGTGTGGCATAGAATTGGAGCAGCAACTCTTCATTCCAATGCTCTTGGTCAGTGACGAATGGCAGCAATCCAACTTCTTTGAAGCAATCCAGAGCTTCTTCCAGACAGGGCAGACCAGCTATAGCTTCAATGTCAATACGCTTGTGGGGGAAGATGCGACCTTGATTGTATAGAATGCAGGAGTAATAGCTTCGTTGCGGATAGCTCCAGAACCGATCAGATGATGTCCTTTCCCTTGAGTAGGGGTTCCTGGAGCTATTGAAGAATGTGTTGTCTGCTCTGAAGCCATTGATATTGAAGGAGCCAGGTGCTGATGCAGGACCTGGGAACCTTGGCAATCTTGGGATTGTTTTCTGTACCTGAGGCCTGTGCTCAACATGATAGTCGAACTGGGGACCGGCAGCAGACTCAGGAACAGAAGTGGTGGGATCAGTGTCTTCGCTGACTTCTGGTGCTTTTGTTGGTGAGGGCTCCACATTAGCTTCAGCCATGACAGTGTCAGTGGGTTCAGTGGTGTTGGTGGTGGCAGCCTCAAGATGTTCAACCTCCACTTGACGAGCAGGAGGATCGGTCACGATCACATTCTCCTCGAGAACTACTTCTTGGTGGGACAGGGGAGTGGCAACTTGTGGGACTTCTTCTTCCGCGGCTGATGCAGCCGGATTGTCTTCAGCAGAGACTTGAGGCCTTGGACCTTTGCGAAGCCTGCGCAATGCGGGCGACGCCTGTGGAGTTGCTGTTGGCTGGGCCTCAAAGTCTTCTTCCTCTTGTGGGCGATCAGCCCATGAAGCATCCTGAGCGATTGGCGTCAGAGGACGACAAATGCTGATGAGTTCGCTGTTCTCGAGCTAAGGAAGGACTGCACCATCTTCTACATGGTCATGTTGACCAATGTCTTCAGCAGCGATGGGATCAGCTGCTGGAAAGTCTTTAGCTTCATGAGCCTCTGTGAAAGCAGGCTCATGGATTGTCAGTTGGCGTTCAGCGTCAGGACAAACCAAGGAAATTGGTTCAACTATCAAAGGCTCTGTGGGAGAAGCCCGATCTTTCTTGGTCTTCCTCTTCTTCTTGGAGGGGGCAATAGGAGAGGCTTCAAGATGTTTCCTCTTCCTGGCTTTAGCCTCAGCAGTCCTCGTCTTCTTGAGCTCTGAAGTGGTTGACCGGCTTTTTGGCTTCGAGCCAGTCATTCTAGTTGGGAAGACAATGGGATCTGCTTCCTGCCTTGGTGCGTCAGGTTCAGCCGTAGCAGGCTTCTTCATCTTCTTTGCTGCCATCCTGGGGTCGATGCCAGGACGCCCAAGGGCCTTGTGCTTCTCAGCCTCATTGTAGGCCTGCACACATTTGTCAGCCAGAACCTTCATGCGCTCATGAGAACCCTGAGTTTCTGCACGTTTCTTGAGAAAGGCTTCCTTGAGCTCGTGCAGCATAATCTTAAAGTTCTTCACCTCTTGCACGCTGAGCTTGGCAATATGCTTCTTGAATTGAGCCTTTTCATAGTCAATCTTTTGCTTCAGTTCAACAATGCGCCGGGCGATAGCTAACTCTGAAGCAATGGCGCCATGGAAGGCGACACTGAGGCCAATGGGTAGTTGCAGATCTTCGAAGCTGATGTTTGGCGTGTCAAACCATTCATCAATGAAGTTGTGGATGATTGTTACATCAAAGAGAGGCAGATCATTGAAGATTTCTGCTTCTTCTTTGCTTTTGATGAGTTGCTCAAGAGCGTCATCTGCAAGATCTTCATCACTTGATAGATCAATGGCATCATTGCGTAGAATGGCAGCAGCTGTTAGCTCTTGGCCGGTGTGTGGCAGAGGCATCTTGACCTTTTGGGGCTTGGAGATGTGTGATAAGTCTTCGGACTGCACACTGTCTTCAGGAGGTGCAGTTGCCAGTGGCTTTGCCCGTGAGATTTTTGGTGAAGGGGCAGGCTTTGAAGCTTTAGGCTTCTTCAACTTCTTTGGCTTCGGTGCTGCAGGCGCTTCATCTGATTCAGCGTCAGCTACAGGCTCATTCACTGCAGTCCCTTGAACCAAGATATGGGTGATGAGGCCTTCAAGGTTGTAGAAAGGACCGACGACATTGGGTTCTGCATCTCATGTGCCATCAGCCCTTGGAGCTAAGGGACCAGGGTTGAAGTCTAGTCCCAATATCTTCTTGTTTTGCTTCGCTGAGTTCTGGGCAAACTGGAAGTTGCGCTTGAATAGAATGTCGTCACGACACCATAGTAGTGACGATGGGTGTGCATCAATAGGCTGTGGCCCACGGACCATGCAGGGATAGAAGCCTTGTTCAATGGCTTCATCTCTGGACCTGGGTTGAAGATTCTTGTATAGGATGTCTCCCCACGGTCTCTTGATGGCATTTTTCTCAGCATATTCCTGGGTTACAAATCGGTATTTGAACCATTGTTCTGCCCAATATCTTCGAATCCATTGGATTCGGGTCTTGCGCTGATTGTAATCCTCTTCAGGATCTGTCTTGTACAGTTCTGAGAGGTCATCTGGCAGATCTCTAGATGTTTCTCCACAATGCTTTCTGCCACCCTTCCTTGCTGATTTCTCTGAAGCCATGAACTTTAAACCGAAAGGCTTCAACACGTTCAAAGGCTTCAAAGATTTTCGCTTGCTGGACAAACAGGAACTTGCTTCGGGAGAATTTATATGATGCTGTAAGAATTCTGCAAATGAATGCAGACTATGAGAACCAAGGGATTCTCCCACGGACATGTACCTGTGACAGCATTAAGGTGCGAGGGAAGGGGAAGAGGTCATATGCATTCTCAGAAGACTTTGAATATAAATCAGTTTAGAAGACATTGACCTCATCGTGCGAAGACATTCACTCATAGATAAGGAGTTGGTTCCAGATTTGTACGAATCTAGAGATCAGTACAAGTGAGGAATCTAACTACTTTGTGAAGTATAAGTGAATATACTAGGTATGTTATGAGATGCAGTATGAGAGAGATCTAACTTGTGTGAATAGAAACTGCTTGTGGTAGAAAGTGACAAAGCCATAGGATCAACGGTGCCATAAAAAGGGAGTTTTATTTACCACACTAAGAACTGCTAGACGGAGTGGAAGATGAGGCCGAGCAGTTCGATCTTCCGTGCCCTAACTTGGCGATGGAGGACACCTACGGCGACGGCGGAGAGGACGATGTCCGCGGTCGGCGTGAAGACGGCGTCGGAGAGGTTGCGGCAGCGAAGCGCTTCGTCGCCAGCGTCGTCGAGGGCTAGCGGTGGCGCTAGGGTTCATGCGAGACTGGAAGAAGAGATAATGACCGCCGTGAAGTGTGTATTTATAGGTACAGGGGCGGCATTGCGTTATTACACAGGTGCCCCTGGCGATTCGCATCTGAGGAACACGTGGCCATTATGCAGAATTTTGGGGTTTGTTCCACGTCCCACGCACGCCTGGATTGTCGGGCGGTCGTTCCTACTTCTCCGGGTTTCATGTGGAGGAATGAGCATTGAAAGTGGACTTAAGGTTTGTCTTTGTATCTTCTGCTGACAAGGACGCAGAGAAGACATTCGACAGTTTTAATAGAATGCATATGATTTGGAGAGATAGAGTTTGAGATAGATAGCATAGAGAGGTTAGGGTCTGATCACATTCACTTAGTTCAAAACATTCAACAAGAAGACATAGCTATAAGTGAATGCTGTAGAGGACAGAACACTAGTATATATATATAATCAACATAGTGAAGATAATCATGAAGACAAGTTGAGATTGAAGCCAAACCAAATGTGAAGACATAGCAAGGTAACGCCATGAGTGAAACACTTCAAAATAGAGCATTTGGTGGTGGCGTTACCCACCGTATAGGAAGTATTAGACCCAGACACGGCGCACAATTATCGTGGTGCTCCGAAGTCAAATTCCACATTAATGTATTCACACTTAGAATGTATGTCTTCATTGATTGAAGATATACTTTACTTCGTGTGTTGCACATCTAAGTCATCAATATGCATAAGGGTTAGGATGTGTGCCTGATCACAGGACACTTGAGGATTCCAGGATATTTAGCTCACACCATAACTTGCAAAATCTCTTCTCATCCAAGGGCTTGGTGAAGATATCTGCCAATTGCTCTTCAGTGTTGACGTGTATGATATCAATATCTTCCTTCACAACATGATCTCTGAGAAAGTGATGATGAATTTCAATGTGCTTTGTCTTCGAGTGCTGAACTGGGTTGTTGGCAATCTTGATGGTGCTTTCGTTGTCATAGTAGAGTGGCACTTGCTTCAGATGAATGCCATAGTCTTTGAGCGTTTGCTTCATCCACAGAAGCTGAGCGCAGCAAGATCCAGCAGCAATGTATTCAGATTAAGCAGTGGAGAGAGATACACAGTTCTACTTCTTTGAAGACCAACATACAAGTGATCATCCTAGAAAGTGACATGTGCTTGATGTAGACTTGCGATCAACTTTGTCACCAGCATAATCAGCATCCGAGAATCCAACTAGATCAAACTCTGAGCCCTTTGGATACCATAATCCTAGAGTTGGGGTGTGAGCCAAATATCGAAGAATTCGCTTCACAGCTAAGTGATGCGACTCCTTTGGTGCCGCTTGAAATCGAGCACACATGCAAACACTAAGCATAATATCTGGCCTAGATGCACATAGATAAAGTAAAGAACCAATCATGGAGCGGTATACCTTTTGATCAAACTCTTTACCATTGTTGTCAGGACCCAGATGATGCTTGGCTGGCATTGGCGTCGTGAAGCCTTTGCAGTCTTGCATACCGAACTTCTTCAGGCAATCTTTGAGATACTTCTCTTGAGATATGAAGATGCCGTTGCGTTGTTATCGTATTTGAAGACCGAGAAAGAACTTCAGCTCTCCCATCATAGACATTTGATATTGTTCTTGCATCATATATCCAAACTCTTCACTGTACTTCTGATTGGTGCAGCCGAAGATAATGTCATCCACATATATTTGGCACACAAACAGTTCACCATCATATGTCTTCGTGAAGAGAGTGGGGTCGAGAGAACCAGGTATGAAGCCTTTGCTCTTCAGGAAGTATTTGAGTGTGTCATACCAGGCCCGAGGGCCTTGTTTGAGGCCATACAGTGCCTTGTTGAGCTTGTATACCATGTCAGGATGTTTTGGATCTTCAAAGCCAGGAGGTTGTGCAACATACACTTCTTCTTCAATCTTGCCATTGAGGAAGGCGCTCTTCACATCCATTTGATAAAGAAGTATGTTGTGATGATTTGCATAGGCCAGCAGTATGCGTATGGCTTCAAGTCTAGCCACAGGAGCAAATGTTTCATCGAAGTCAATGCCTTCCACTTGAGTATATCCTTGAGCAATGAGACGAGCTTTGTTTCTGACAACTTGACCATGCTCATCTTGCTTGTTGCGGTATATCCATTTGGTGCCTATTATGTTGTGCTTCCGAGGATCGGGACGCTTGACCAGTTCCCATACATTATTCAGCTCAAACTGTTGAAGCTCGTCTTGCATAGCTTGAATCCATTCAGGTTCCATGAAGGCTTCTTCAACTTTCTTGGGTTATGTTATTGAGACGAATGCGAAGTGCCCACAAAAATTTGCTAGCTGAGTTTCCCTTGAACGAGTGAGTGGACCGGGTGCATTGATGCTATCAATTATTCTTTCAATCTGCACTTCATTGGCAACGCGAGGATGTACAGGGTGAAGATTTTGCTCTTGCCGATCATTGTCGTTGTTAGAAGGAATGTCTTTAGGCTGAGCATTGTCTTCATGTTGATCAGGTGCTGAGATGATAAGTTCTTCTTCAGGATGAGCTTCAGAAGGTATAATTTCTCCAGTTCCCATTAGCTTGATTGATTCACTGGATGGAACTTCATCTAGCACATTTGGCAGTTGCTCTCTTTGTGAACCGTTGGTCTCATCGAACCGCACATCCACTGTTTCAACCACTTTGTAGTGGAAGAGATTGAAGACTCTGTAGGAGTGCGAATCCTTTCCATATCCAGCATGAAGCCTTCATGTGCTTTTGGTGCAAAGTTTGAGGTGTGATGTGGGTCCTTGATCCAGCATTTTGCGCCAAATACTCTGAAGTAACTGACATTTGGCTTCTTGCCAGTTAGGAGTTCATAAGATGTCTTGTTCAGTAGCTTGTGAAGATAAAGACGATTGATTGTATGGCATGCAGTATCAATGGCTTCGGTCCAGAATTTTCTTGGGGTCTTGTATTCATCTAGCATTGTTCTGGCCATCTCAATTAGTGTTCTGTTCTTGCGTTCGACGATGCCATTCTGCTGTGGCGTGTATGGAGCTGAGAATTCATGTGTGATGCCCAAGGTATCCAGATATGTATCAAGGCCAGTGTTCTTGAATTCAGTGCCATTGTCACTTCTGATGTGCTTTATCTTGGCGCCAAAATTGTTCATAGCTCGATTTGCGAAGCGTCTGAAGACATCCTGCACTTCAGTCTTGTAGAGGATTATGTGCACCCAAGTATATCTAGAATAATCATCAACAATTACGAAGCCATAGAGGCATGCAGTAGTAGTTAGAGTTGAGTAGTGAGTGGGACCGAAAAGATCCATGTGAAGCAGTTCGAAGGGTTGTGTAGTAGTCATGATTGTCTTCGAGGGATGTTTTGCCCTTGTCATCTTCCCTGCTTCACAGGCACCGCATAAGTGGTCTTTCTTGAACTTGACGCCCTCGATGCCTATGACGTGCTTTTTCTTCGCTAGGGTGTGGAGGTTCCTCATGCCAGCATGTCCAAGCCTTCGATGCCAGAGCCAGCATTCTGAAGCTTTTGCTAGAAGACATACTGCAAGTTGTGGTCCTGCTGAGAAATCTACCACGTACAAATCATCTTTTCTATATCCTTCAAACACTAGAGATTTGTCAGATTCCATTAGTACCAGGCAGCGATATTTTCCAAACATTATGATCATGTTCAAATCGCAAAGCATTGAGACAGACATTAAGTTGAAGCCAAGGGATTCAACAAGCATGACTTTATCCATGTGTTGATCCTTTGAGATTGCAACTCTACCTAGACCCAATACCTTACTTTTACCAGTGTCAGCGAATGTGATGTGGCTCTTGTCGGATGGACGTAAGGTTGAGTCCATAAGAAGGCTTCTTTTGCCAGTCATGTGATTTGTACACCCACTGTCAATAATCCATTCTGAAGATGCTGGTGTCGTACCCTACAGTGCAGTTAGGGGGACAGGCTTCACCAAGAGCATTGTGAAGCAAAAACATTTGACGAACCAGTGGGTTATGAAAGCTTAGATCCAGGTTAGGACTAATAGGGAGAGTAGCAAGCGATTCAGGTACGAAGTACATAGTAAGACCATTTGGGCATTTGATCTTGCGCCCTACAAGATGTTTAAGGTCCCCAGCAATAGCGTCAGACGATTTTGGTTTTCTGCTGGAGACCTTTCCCTGCAAAAGAGAGTTAAGCCTTCTTAACCACCCACATCTTCAAGGGTGGCTTAGAAGCAATAAGTCTAAGTGCAGCATCTGAGAATTTTGGCTTTGAAGCCTTAGCAAACAGTCTTGCATGCGGATAATAGTACTCATAAGAATAAGCAGAATAGTTCTTGGTCTTATGAACATGGCGATTTGATGAACCGCTCTCATATTCATATGCCTGAGTATGATTTTCCTGCAAAACATTTGCGTTAGTGCGACTCAGGTGAGTCCTCTGTCTATATGAAGCCTTTGGACCGTATGAAGCCTTTGGTCTGAGGTTTTTCTTCTTCACATGAGGTGTCATGATGACATTCACAGGAAGACTCTCCAGACACCTTTTCGGAACCCAGATCTTCTTCATAGGCGGTCCATTCCTTCAGTTAGTACCAATGTACCTGGCAAACACTTCACCATTCTAATTCTTAAACAGTATATAGTTTGCATCAAAGGATTCATCAATGATAATGGGGTTAGCACAAGTGAAGCCAGATAAATTGGATGGATCTGCTGAAGGTTCCTTTGCAGCAACCCACATGGTTTTGGGGTACTGCTCAGGTTTCCAGTAAGAGCCATCTGCATTCATTTTCCTTACGAACCCTACACCCTCTTTCCTAGGGTTTCGGTTCAGAATCTTCTTTTTCAGGACATCGCACAGCGTCTGATGCCCTTTAATACTTTTGTACATCCCTGTTTCAAGCAATGTCTTCAACCTAGCATTCTCATGAGCAATAGCGGTGGTATCCTCAGCAGAGGGGTTAGTTACCGCATCAACAGTTGAAGATATTGCAACAGCAGTAGCAGTAGAACATTCAGCAACAGAAGTAGCATTATCACGCTCAATGCATTTAAGACATGGTGGTTCAAATCCTTCCTGAGCGGGACTGATCTGTTTGGCACGAAGTGACTCGTTTTTAGTTTGAAGATCTTCATGAACCGCTCTCAATTTCTCAAGATCTTGCTTCCTTTGAAGATAATCATAGGAAAGCTTTTCATGAGTTGTTGAGAGAGTTTCATGACGACTTTCCAGTTCCTGATACTTAACATGAAGATTTTTTATGTCTTCAATTAAGGATTCAGATTGAGTCATTTCAGCACCTAACAGATCATCGCTTCTGTCTAACAGTTTTTGAATATGTTCCATAGTTTTCTGTTGTTCAGTTGCAATTTTAGCAAGTGTTTTGTAGCTAGGTTTTGAACCACAATCAGAGTCATCGTCACTAGATGTTTGATAGTGAGTAGTGCGTGTGTTTACCTTGGCACCGCGCGCCATGAAGCAGTAGGTAGAAGCGGAGTAGTCCTTGTCATTTGCATCGGTGTCGGTGATGAAGTCATTGTCTTCAGTGTTGAAGATGGACTTGGCAATGTATGCTTTAGCCAGACTTGCGACGCCTGAGTCGGATTCCTCCTCAGACTCCACCTCCGGCTCTTCAGAAGCGGACTCCTCCTCTGAATCCATTTCCTTGCCAACAAACGCACGTGCCTTGCCAGATGAGCTCTTCTTGTGTGATGAAGACTTTGAGGAAGACTTGGAAGAAGACTTTGAGTGTTTCTTCTTCTTGTTGTCGTTAGAGTCATATTCTTTGCTCTTCTTCTTCTTTTTGTTCTCATTGTCCCACTGTGGACACTCAGAGATGAAGTGGCCAGGTTTCTTGCACTTGTGACATGTTTTCTTCTTGTAGTCGTGAGCAGAAGCTTCATCATTCCTTGAGCTTGATCGGGAAGACTTTCTGAAACCTTTCTTCTTGGTGAATTTTTGGAACTTCTTCACAAGCATAGCAAGTTCCCTTCCAATGTCTTCAGGATCATCCGAACTGCTGTCAGATTCTTCTTCAGATGAGGAGACAACTTTTGCCTTCAAGGCACGAGTTCGCCCATTGTTTGGATCGTAGATATCTCTTCTCTCAGAAAGCTGAAACTCATGTGTGTTGAGCCTCTCAAGTATGTCAGACGGATCGAGTGTCTTGAAATCAGGACGTTCTTGAATCATCAGGGCTAGCGTGTCAAACGAACTATCAAGTGATCTCAGTAGTGTCTTGACGACTTCATGTTTGGTGATCTCAGTAGCGCCGAGGGCTTGAAGCTCATTTGTGATGTCAGTGAGCCGGTCAAATGTAAGCTGGACATTCTCATTGTCATTTCTCTTGAAGCGGTTGAAGAGGTTGCGAAGGACACTGATTCTCTGATCTCTCTAGGTTGAGACGCCTTCATTGACCTTGGAGAGCCAGTCCCAAACCAGCTTAGATGTTTCCAAAGCACTCACACGGCCTTACTGTCCTTTGGTCAGATGACCACAGATGATATTCTTTGCAGTAGAGTCCAGTTGAACGAACTTCTTGACATCAGCAGCAGTGACACCTTCTCCAGCCTTGGGAACGCCGTTCTTGACGACATACCATAGGTCGACGTCAATGGCTTCAAGATGCATGCGCATCTTGTTCTTCCAGTAGGGATATTCAGTTTCATCGAAGACGGGGCACGCAGCGGAGACTTTAATTATCCCTGCAGTCAACATAGCTAAAACTCCAGGTGGTTAAACCGAATCACACAGAACAAGGGAGCACATTGCTCTGATACCAATTGAAAGTGCGTTATATCGACTAGAGGGGGGTGAATAGGCGATTTTTATGAAAGTCTTCAAAACGTGGAAGTTATGAAGACAAACGATAGAAATAAACCTATCACCCTGCAGCGGAAGGTAGACTACACTAGGCAAGCCATAGTCAAGTATTCAATAGAGTGAAAGCACAATGACTAATAGCAGCAATGTAGTAAGGATCAGGTAGGAAGATATTGTGAAGCCACACAGAACACGCAGTCACTCAGTGAAGATAAAAGATAGTGAGAACATACAATGACTTCACAAGGAGTAACAGTAAGTAAAGGGAAGGGAAGATGAAACCAGTGACTCGCTGAAGACAATGACTTGTTGGACCAGTTCCAGTTGCTGTGACAACTGTATGTCTGGTTAGGGCGGCTAGGTATTTAAACCTTAGGACACTCAATCCCGGACACCCAGTCCTGAACACGCAGCTCAGGACACCCAGTCCTCACCGTATTCCCCTTGAGCTAAGGTCACACAGACCTCGCCCAATCACTCTGGTAAGACTTCAAGGTAGACTCCCAAACCTTCACAGACTTCGTTCACCGGCAATCCACAATGTCTCTTGGATGCTCAGAACGCGACGCCTAACCGGCTGGAGGATGCACAGTCCTCAAGTGTAATAAGTCTTCAGATCACACAGACAAGAAGACTTATGTGATGCCTAATTCTCTTTGGCTCTGGGTGGTTAGGGCTTTATCCTCGCAAGGAATTCTCTCTCAAAGGCTTCGAGGTGGGTTGCTCTCAAACAACAAAAGCCGTACTCTGAATCTGAGCAGCCAACCGTTTATGTTTGTAGGGGGTGGGCTATTTATAGCCACTTGGCAACCCGACCTGATTTTTCCGAAATGACCCTGGGTCACTAAGGAACTGACACGTGTTCCAACGGTCAGATTTCAAACTCACACGGCAACTTTACTTGGGCTTCAAGCAAAGCTGACTTGCCTGACTCTGGACAAGATTCGCTCTCAAAGTCTTCACTCGAAGACATAGGTTTTGTTTAAGCATCACTTCAGTCATTCTGGCTGGTTCTCTTGGACCCCACTTAACAGTACGGTGGTTCCTATTACTCAACACAGAAGAAAGAGAACTACGAAAGATCTAAGTCTTCGAGCTCCATAGGCTTCATGAGGTGTCTTCTCTTGTCATCGTGTTCAATGTGAATATCTTCATATACCACCTTTGACTTCAATGTCTTCATACATTTTTAGGGGTCATCTCTGGTAGGAAAACCGAATCAATGAGGGACTTCTACCTGTGTTATCCTGCAATTCTCACAAACACATTAGTCCCTAAACTAGGTTTGTCGTCAATACTCCAAAACCAACTAGGGGTGGCACTAGATACACTTACAGAAGGATATTCCTTCTCTCAGGAAGACCCGATCAGACTCAGAATCCCGGTTACAAGACATTTCGACAATGGTAAAACAAGACCAGCAAGACCGCCCGATGCGCCGACATCCCGATAGGAGCTGCACATATCTCGTTCTTAGGGCAACACCGGATGAGACATCCTACGAGTAAAACCAAACCTCAAGTTTCCCCGAGGTGGCCCCGCAGTCTACTCGGTTCGGACCAACACTTAGACAAGCACTGGCCCGGGGGGGTTAAAATAAAGCTAACCCTTGGGTTGGCCGACCCAAGGGAAGGGTAATAGGTTGTTAGGCAAATGTAAAACCATGGTTGGGCCTTGCTGGAGGAGTTTTATTCAAAGCAAACTATCAAGGGGTTCCCATAACACCCAACCGCATAAGGAACCCAAAATCAAGGAACATAACACCGGTATGACGGAAACTAGGGCGGCAAGAGTGGAACAAAACACCAGGCATAAGGCCGAGCCTTCCACCCTTTACCAAGTATATAGATGCATTAATTAAATAAGATATAATAATGATATCCCAACAATATCCATGTTCCAACAAGGAACAAACTTCATCTTCACCCGCAACTAACAATGCTATAAGAGGGGCTGAGCAAAGCGGTAACATAGCCAAACAATGGTTTGCTAGGAAAGGTGGGTTAGAGGCTTGACATGGCAATATGGGAGGCATGATAAAGCAAGTGGTAGGTATCATGGCATAGCAATAGAGCGAACAACTAGCAACCAAAGGTAGAAGTGATTTCGAGGGTATGGTCATCTTGCCTGAGATCCCCCAAGGAAGAAGAACGAGTCCATGAAGAAGACAAACAGACGTAGTGGAACGAATCCTCACAACTCCGGAACAAAACCGAAGCTTCGAGAGAAGCAACCCGGAAAGAAGCAAGAAACATAGTAAACAACCATCACATAAGCATGGCACGATGCGCAAACAAGTATGATGCATGTCCGGTTTAAATATGCATGGCATGGCAATGTGCAACAAACAAAACTACAAATTAAGTGGAGCTCAATATGCAACGGGTTGCATATTGACGGAACACCACAACAATTATTTAGTTCACTCTCGTTTATGTACCCAACAATATTAAATGTTGTTAACCATGGAAAGAGGTGAAGCATAATAAAACTACCTATCTAGGCAAGTTTAAATGAGGCTGGAAATGACAAACAACAATTCCGGAAAATCCTCATGAGCATATATTAGATTTGGAACTGTTCTGCCCTAAACCATATTTTAGAGTTGTTAAACATGCAAAGCAAGTACACCATGTTAAACTAGGCATTTTTCTACCCCATTTACATATAAAGATTATTTAAAAAGGAGCTACGGTTATTTAGTTATGATTTAAAACATTTTAGCATGACAATAAAGCAAAACAAAGCAAACAACAAGTTTAAACATCTCAAACATGCATGAAAGTTGGATATTATGAAACTAGACAAGATTCTAAGCATTTTTCATATATAAATTTAAACCGATGCACGGTTTGTGAGTAATTATATGCATGAAGTTAGAGGGTTTTTTTGTAAAACTGTAATTCCCCGGTTAATTAACAAATTTGCAGTACTGGGAAAAAACCGCACTGGGTCGAAACTAGCTATGGGCCAAAACAGTGGCAAACGTTGGGGGGGAAGGTCACCATGGGCCATGGCCCAGGTTGGTGAAGCAATGGCAGGCCGGTGCTGGAGCTGGATGGGAGGCTGGGCCCCCGACGGGGTGAGGTTGGCCCACGCGCTGACCCACGGTCAACGCGACCATGAGAGAGGGCGAGCAGGAGGCTTGGCGCCGCATGCGTTTCCACGAAAAACAAGGTCGCGGCGCCAGTGCTTCAGGGATGCAGGCGAGATGGAGAAGGCAGGGATCAACCGGGGAAGAGGTGATGCTCGACGCGGGGCTACCGGATCTGGTCGGCAGCGAGATGCAATAATGCCTTGCGGTGCTCTGGTGGCTGACAAGCAAACAACAACGAAGCTAGTTACACGGGAAGAAGGGGGGAAATGAAGGAGAGAGAGAAGAAAGCTCGCCGGGCGGGGTTCACCGGACCTAGCGGTGCCAGCGCTAGGCAGGCAAAGCGGCGGAGCAGCAGCTGCCGAAGACGGCGGCGACGGTACTTCGAGGCCGAGCTTTGATCATGGCGGAGGTCATTGATTCCTGTCCCTGACAAAGAGAGACAGACAGAGAGAGGTGAGACAAAGAAGAAAGAGAGAGGGGAAGGAAGAGAGGGCGCACTCGTGCTCGGGCCTGGAGGAACTCCGGTGAGGAAGATCGCCGGCGGGCCGGGCTCGCCGTCACGGTGCTCGGGACTTCCTCCCAATCCCGATCCGCTCGAGGGGAGCCCTACTCCTGGTGGTTGTGGGCGAGCTTGGGGGCGGACCCAGATGGGCTCCATGAGCTTGTCCTAGGTCCAGGTGGACCACGGTGGCGCTGGAGGCTGCCCGGGACAGGTGGCGACCTGGGAGAGGTGGAGGCTAGGGACTGCGGCGGCGCCAGCCAGTGGGGATGCGCCAAGTGGCAGCGGGGGTGCGTGCGGCCAGCGTGGAAATGGAGGTGGGCGGCGGCGCTGATGATTAGGAGGCGCTGAAAACGAGGAGGAGGGGAAGGGATGTCCAGATTTGGAAGGAGGGGTCTATATATAGGGAAGGTTTAGGGTTAGGGGGATTAGGAGGGGTTTTCTTCCGTTTTCGGGCATCGGATCTCGATCTGACGGTCTGGACCAGAGGGGATAAGTAGGTGGGTTGATTGTGGCTGTGCAAAAGGCCTCGGGCTGAGAGGAGAGAAGAGAATATCAGACCGGCAACGGTTTCCGGAGACTGAAAACGTCTGACGTATGACCGGCTATAATGCCGCTATATGTTTAACGGGTTGGGCTATCAAACGAGCTCCGAATGCGATGAAACTTGGCAGGTGGCCTATCTACAACATAACAACATCGCATGCCAACTTTCATCTCATTCCAAGAACATTTTCCGGCCACTTATAAAATAATATTTTGGACATGTCGCGGGCGCGTGCAAGTGTGTCTGGGCTCAGAACGGACCACGGAAAGAATGGGGAGACCGGGACGGATGCAAGTTTTGAAAACATGATGATGTAATGCACATGATGACATGATGAAATGCAACACGCAAGCAAAAGACATGGCAACGACAGCGAATAGCTGGAAGACACCTGGCGCAACGGTCTCGGGATGTCACATAAGATATGGTTTAACTCTCTTGATCCTGGTTGTGTGTGTAGTCCCCAGGATATGAATTATTACTTCTCTACTAAATATTTCCCTGCTCATAAGAAACAAGCTGCTTTAAGGGATATATATATAATTTTGTGCAAATTGAAGAAGAGAGTCTCCCACAAGCATGGGGGAGGCTTCTCCAATTACTTAATGCTTTGCGTGATCATCCTCTTAAGAAAAATGAAATACTTGATACCTTTTATAATAGACTAACCGATGCTTCCAGAGATTACCTGGATAGTTGTGTTGGTTCTGTTTTCAGGGAAAGAACACCGGATGAAGCTGAAATTCTATTGAATAATATGTTGACAAATGAAAATAATTGGACACTTCCTGAGCCAACTCCTGAGCCTATTCCTAAACCAACTCCGAAGAAAAGGTGTTCTATTTCTCAGTCCTAAAGATATGCAAGAGGCAAAGAAATCTATGAAAGAAAAGGGTATTAAAGCTGAAGATGTTAAGAATTTACCTCCTATTGAAGAAATACATGGTCTTAATTTACCGCCTATTGAAGAACACATGGTCTTGATAACCCGACACAGGTAGTAAAGGTAAATTCTCTCTATAGATATGATAAAGCTGAAATCCCATTTACTAAGTTTGCTAGCCCATGCTTGGATGAGTTTGATGACTTTATGGTTAAACAAGAAAACTTCAATGCTTATTTTTGGTAGAGAATTAAAACGCAATGTTGATATGCTTGAGCACTTGGGTGATTATATGGCTAATGTTAAAGGTGAACTTAAACTTGTTAGTAAACATGCTTCTATGGTTACCACTCAAGTAGAAACCATTGTTCAGCCCAATAGCGTCAAATCCATTGGATTCGGGTCTTGCGCTGCCCATAATTCTCTTCAGGATCTGTTTTATACATTTCTGCCAGGTCTTCAGGCAGATCTTTGGAAGTTCCTTCACGTCGCTGTCTGCCCCCCCTTCCTTGCTGCTGCTTCTGAAGCCATAAACTTTAACTTGAAAGGCTTCAAAACTTTCAAAGGCTTCAAAGGCTTTCTTTTGCTGGACCAACAGGAACTGGCTTCAGGAGAATTTATGTGATGTTGTAGGAATTCTGCAAATGAATGTAGACTATGAGAACCGAAGGATTCTCCCACGGACATGTACCTGTGACAGCATTAAGGTGCGAGGGAAGGGGAAGAGGTCATATGCATTCTCAGAAGGTTTTGAAGATTAATCAGTTTAGAAGACATTGACCTCATCGTGCGAAGACATTCACTCATAGATAAGAAGTTGGTTCCAGATTTGTACGAACCCACAGATCAGTACAAGTGAGGAATCTAACTACTTCATGAAGCACAAGTGAATATACTAGGCATGTTATGAGATGCAGATTGAGAGATCTAACTTGTGTGAAGATAAACTTCTTATGGTAGAAAGTGACAGAACCATGAGATCAAAAGGGGCTGTAAAAAGAAGTTTTATTTACCACACTTGGAACTGCTAGACGGAAGTGGGAGATGATGCCAAGCAGTTCAATCCTCCGTGCCCTAACTTGGCGACGGAAGACACCTACGGCGACGGCGGAGAGAACGATGTCCGCGGTCGGCGTGAGGACGGCGTCGGAGAGGTTGCGGCAGCGAAGCGCTTCGTCACCGGCGTCGTCGAGAGCTAGCGGTGGCGCTAGGGTTCGTGCGAGGGTGGAAGAAGGAGATAATGACCGCGGTAAGTGTGAATTTATAGGCACAGGGGCAGCACTGTGCTATTACACAGGTGCCCCTGGCGATTCGCATCTGAGGAACGCATGGCCTATTTGCGGAAGTTTGGGGTTTGTTCTACGTCCCACGCACGCCTGGATTGTCGGGCGGTCGTTCCTGCTTCTCCGGATTTTATGTGGAGGAATGAGCATTGAAAACGGACTTTATGGTTGTCTCTATATCTTCTGCTGACAAGGACGCGGTGAAAACATTCGACAGTTTCAATAGAATGCATATGACTTGGAGAGATAGAATTTGAGATAGAAAGCATAGAGAGATTAGGGTCCGATCACATTCACTTAGTTCAAAAGATTCAACCAAGAAGACATAGCTATAAGTGAATGCTGTAGAGGACAGAACACTAGTATGTATACATCTATATAATCAACGTAGTGAAGATAATCATGAAGACATGTTGAGTTCGAAGCCAAACCAAATGTGAAGATATTGCAAGGTAACGCCATGAGTGAAACACTTCAAAATAGAACGTTTGGTGGTGGCGTTACCCACCGTATAGGAAGTATTAGACCCAGACACGGCGCACAATTATCGTGGCGCTCCGAAGTCAAATTCCACATTAATGTATTCACACTTAGAATGTATGTCTTCATTGATTGAAGATATACTTTACTTTGTGCGTTGCACATCTAAGTCATCATATGCATAAGTGTTAGGATGTGTGCCTGATCACAGGATATTTGAGGATTCCAGGATATTTAGCTCACACCGTAACTTGCAAAATCTCTTCTCATCCAAGGGCTTGGTGAAGATATCTGCCAATTGTTCTTCAGTGTTGACGTGTATGATATCAATGTCTTCCTTCACAACATGATCCCTGAGAAACTGATGACGAATTTCAATGTGCTTTGTCTTCGAGTGCTGAACTGGGTTGTTGGCAATCTTGATGGCACTTTCGTTGTCACAGTAAAGTGGTACTTGCTTCAGATGAATTCCATAATCCTTGAGTGTTTGCTTCATCCACAGAAGCTGAGCGCAGCAAGATCCAGCAGCAATGTATTCAGATTCAGCAGTGGAGAGAGATACACAGTTCTGCTTCTTTGAAGACCAACATACAAGTGATCGTCCCAGAAAGTGACATGTGCCTCATGTAGACTTGCGATCAACTTTGTCACCAGCATAATCAGCATCCGAAAATCCAACCAAATCAAACTCTGAGCCCTTTGGATACCATAATCCTAGAGTTGGGGTGTGAGCCAAATATCGAAGAATTCGCTTCACAGCTAAGTGATGCGACTCCTTTGGTGCCGCTTGAAATCGAGCACACATGCAAACACTAAGCATAATATCTGGCCTAGATGCACATAAATAAAGCAAAGAACCAATCATGGAGCGGTATACCTTTTGATCGAACTTTTTACCATTGTCGTCAGGACCTAGATGATGTTTGGCTGGCATTGGTGTTGTGAAGCCTTTGCAGTCTTGCATACCGAACTTCTTCAGGCAATCTTTGAGATACTTCTCTTGAGATATGAAGATGCCATTGCGTTGTTGTCGTATTTGAAAACCAAGGAAGAACTTCAGCTCCCCCATCATGGACATCTGATATTGCTCTTGCATCATATATCCAAACTCTTCACTGTACTTCTGATTGGTGCAGCCGAAGATAATGTCATCCACATATATTTGGCATACAAACAGTTCACCATCATATGTCTTCGTGAAAAGAGTGGGATCCAGGGAACCAGGTATGAAGCCTTTGCTCTTCAGGAAGTATTTGAGTGTGTCATACCAGGCCCTAGGGGCTTGTTTGAGGCCATACCGTGCCTTGTTGAGCTTGTATACCATGTCAGGATGTTTTGGGTTTTCAAAGCCAGGCGGTTGTGCAACATACACTTATTCTTCAATCTTGCCATTGAGAAAGGCACTTTTCACATCCATTTGATATAGAAGTATGTTATGATGATTTGCATAGGCCAGCAGAATGCGTATGGCTTCAAGCCTAGCCACGGGAGCAAATGTTTCATCGAAGTCAATGCCTTCCACTTGAGTATATCCTTGAGCAACGAGACGAGCTTTGTTTCTGACAAATTGACCATGCTCATCTTGTTTGTTGCGGCATATCCATTTGGTGCCTATTATGTTGTGCTTCCGTGGATCAGGACGCTTAACCAGTTCCCATACATTATTCAGCTCAAACTGTTGAAGCTCTTCTTGCATAGCTTGAATCCATTCAGGTTCCATGAAGGCTTCTTCAACTTTCTTGGGTTCTGATATTGAGACGAATGCGAAGTTCCCACAGAAATTTGCTAGCTGAGTTGCCCTTGAACGAGTGAGTGGACCAGGTGCATTGATGCTATCAATTATTCTGTCAATCTGCACTTCATTGGCAACACGAGGATGTACAGAGCGAAGACTTTGCTCTTGCTGATCAGTGTCGTTGTTGGAAGGAATGTCTTCAGGCTGAGCATTGTCTTCATGTTGATCAAGTGCTGAAATGATAAGTTCTTCTTCAGGATGAGCTTCAGAAGGTATAATCTCTCCAGTTCCCATTAGCTTGATTGATTCACTAGATGGAACCTCATCTACCACATTTGGCAGCTGCTCTCTTTGTGAACCATTGGTCTCATCGAACCGCACATCCACTATTTCAACCACTTTGTAATGAAAGAGATTGAAGACTCTGTAGGAGTGCGAATCCTTTCCATATCCAAGCATAAAACCCTCATGTGCTTTTGGTGCAAACTTTGAGGTGTGATGTGGGTCCTTGATCCAGCACCTTGCGCCAAATACTCTGAAGTAACTGACATTTGGCTTCTTACCAGTAAGGAGCTCATAAGATGTCTTGTTCAGAAGCTTGTGAAGATAAACACGATTGATTGTATGGCATGCAGTATCAATGGCTTCAGGCCAGAATTTTCTTGGAGTCTTGTATTCATCTAGCATCGTTCTGGCCATCTCAATGAGTGTTCTGTTCTTGCGTTCGACGACGCCATTCTGCTGTGGCGTGTACGGAGCTGAGAATTCATATGTGATGCCCAAGGTATCAAGATATGTATCAAGGCCAGTGTTCTTGAATTCAGTGCCATTGTCACTTCTGATGTGCTTTATCTTGGCACCAAAATTGTTCATAGCTCGATTGGCGAAGCGTCTGAAGACATCCTGCACTTCAGTCTTGTAAAGGATTATGTGCACCCAAGTATATCTAGAATAATCATCAACAATAACGAAGCCATAGAGGCAAGCAGTAGTAGTTAGAGTTGAGTAATGAGTGGGACCGAAAAGATCCATGTGAAGCAGTTCAAAGGGTTGAGTAGTAGTCATGATTGTCTTCGAGGGATGTTTGGCCCTCATCATCTTCCCTGCTTCACAGGCACCGCATAAGTGGTCTTTCTTGAACTTGACGCCCTCGATGCCTATGACATGCTTCTTCTTCGCAAGGGTGTGGAGGTTCCTCATGCCAGCATGTCCAAGCCTCCGATGCCAGAGCCAGCATTCTGAAGCCTTTGCTAGAAGACATACTGCAAGTTGTGGCCCTGCTGAGAAATCTACCACGTACAAATCATCTTTTCGATACCCTTCAAACACTAGAGACTTGTCAGATTCCATTAGTACAAGGCAACGATATTTTCCAAACATTATGATCATGTTCAAATCGCAAAGCATTGAGACAGACATTAAGTTGAAGCCAAGGGATTCAACAAGCATGACTTTATCCATGTGTTGATCCTTTGAGATTGCAACTCTACCTAGACCCAATACCTTACTTTTACCAGTGTCAGCAAATGTGATGTGGCTCTTGTCGGATGGACATAAGGTTGAGTCCATAAGAAGACTTCTTTTGCCAGTCATGTGATTTGTACACCCACTGTCAATAATCCATTCTGAAGATGCTGGTGTCGTACCCTACAGTGCAGTTAGGGGGACAGGCTTCACCAAGAGCATTGTGAAGCAAAAACATTTGACGAACCAGTGGGTTATGAAAGCTTAGATCCAGGTTAGGACTAATAGGGAGAGTAGCAAGCGATTCAGGTACGAAGTACATAGTAAGACCATTTGGGCATTTGATCTTGCGCCCTACAAGATGTTTAAGGTCCCCAGCAATAGCGTCAGACGATTTTGGTTTTCTGCTGGAGACCTTTCCCTGCAAAAGAGAGTTAAGCCTTCTTAACCACCCACATCTTCAAGGGTGGCTTAGAAGCAATAAGTCTAAGTGCAGCATCTGAGAATTTTGGCTTTGAAGCCTTAGCAAACAGTCTTGCATGCGGATAATAGTACTCATAAGAATAAGCAGAATAGTTCTTGGTCTTATGAACATGGCGATTTGATGAACCGCTCTCATATTCATATGCCTGAGTATGATTTTCCTGCAAAACATTTGCGTTAGTGCGACTCAGGTGAGTCCTCTGTCTATATGAAGCCTTTGGACCGTATGAAGCCTTTGGTCTGAGGTTTGTCTTCTTCACATGAGGTGTCATGATGACATTCACAGGAAGACTCTCCAGACACCTTTTCGGAACCCAGATCTTCTTCATAGGCGGTCCATTCCTTCAGTTAGTACCAATGTACCTGGCAAACACTTCACCATTCTAATTCTTAAACAGTATATAGTTTGCATCAAAGGATTCATCAATGATAATGGGGTTAGCACAAGTGAAGCCAGATAAATTGGATGGATCTGCTGAAGGTTCCTTTGCAGCAACCCACATGGTTTTGGGGTACTGCTCAGGTTTCCAGTAAGAGCCATCTGCATTCATTTTCCTTACGAACCCTACACCCTCTTTCCTAGGGTTTCGGTTCAGAATCTTCTTTTTCAGGACATCGCACAGCGTCTGATGCCCTTTAATACTTTTGTACATCCCTGTTTCAAGCAATGTCTTCAACCTAGCATTCTCATGAGCAATAGCGGTGGTATCCTCAGCAGAGGGGTTAGTTACCGCATCAACAGTTGAAGATATTGCAACAGCAGTAGCAGTAGAACATTCAGCAACAGAAGTAGCATTATCACGCTCAATGCATTTAAGACATGGTGGTTCAAATCCTTCCTGAGCGGGACTGATCTGTTTGGCACGAAGTGACTCGTTTTTAGTTTGAAGATCTTCATGAACCGCTCTCAATTTCTCAAGATCTTGCTTCCTTTGAAGATAATCATAGGAAAGCTTTTCATGAGTTGTTGAGAGAGTTTCATGACGACTTTCCAGTTCCTGATACTTAACATGAAGATTTTTTATGTCTTCAATTAAGGATTCAGATTGAGTCATTTCAGCACCTAACAGATCATCGCTTCTGTCTAACAGTTTTTGAATATGTTCCATAGTTTTCTGTTGTTCAGTTGCAATTTTAGCAAGTGTTTTGTAGCTAGGTTTTGAACCACAATCAGAGTCATCGTCACTAGATGTTTGATAGTGAGTAGTGCGTGTGTTTACCTTGGCACCGCGCGCCATGAAGCAGTAGGTAGAAGCGGAGTAGTCCTTGTCATTTGCATCGGTGTCGGTGATGAAGTCATTGCCTTCAGTGTTGAAGATGGACTTGGCAACGTATGCTGTAGCCAAACTTGCGACGCCTGAATCGGAATCCTCCTCAGACTCCACCTCCGCCTCTTCAGAAGCGGACTCCTCCTCTAAATCCATTTCCTTGCCAACAAACGCACGTGCCTTGCCAGATGAGCTCTTCTTGTGTGATGAAGACTTTGAGGAAGACTTGGAAGAAGACTTTGAGTATTTATTCTTCTTCTTGTCGTCAGAGTCACATTCCTTGCTCTTCTTCTTCTTTTTGTTCTCATTGTCCCACTGTGGACACTCAGAGATGAAGTGGCCAAGTTTCTTGCACTTGTGACATGTTCTCTTCTTGTAGTCATGAGCAGAAGCTTCATCATTCCTTGAGCTTGATCGGGAAGACTTTCTGAAACCTTTCTTCTTGGTGAATTTTTGGAACTTCTTCACAAGCATAGCAAGTTCCTTCCAATGTCTTCAGGATCATCCGAACTGCTGTCAGATTCTTTCTTCAGATGAGGAGACAACTTTTGCCTTCAAGGCACGAGTTCGCCCATAGTTTGGATCGTAGATATCTCTTTTCTCAGAAAGCTGAAACTCATGTGTGTTGAGCCTCTCAAGTATGTCAGACGGATCGAGTGTCTTGAAATCAGGACGTTCTTGAATCATCAGGGCTAGGGTGTCAAACGAACTATCAAGTGATCTCAGTAGTGTCTTGACGACTTCATGTTTGGTGATCTCAGTAGCGCCGAGGGCTTGAAGCTCATTTGTGATGTCAGTGAGCCGGGCAAATGTGAGCTGGACATTCTCATTGTCATTTCTCTTGAAGCGGTTGAAGAGGTTGCGAAGGACACTGATTCTCTGATCTCTCTGGGTTGAGACGCCTTCATTGACCTTGGAGAGGCAGTCCCAGACCAGCTTAGATGTTTCCAAAGCACTCACACGGCCATACTGTCCTTTGGTCAGATGACCACAGATGATATTCTTGGAAGTAGAGTCCAGTTGAACGAACTTCTTGACATCAGCAGCAGTGACACCTTCTCCAGTCTTGGGAATGCCGTTCTTGACGACATACCATAGGTCGACGTCAATGGCTTCAAGATGCATGCGCATCTTATTCTTCCAATAGGGATATTCAGTTCCATCGAAGACGGGGCACGCAGCGGAGACTTTAATTATCCCTGCAGTCGACATAGCTAAAACTCCAGGTGGATAAACCAAATCACATAGAACAAGGGAGCACCTTGCTCTGATACCAATTGAAAGTGCGTTATATCGACTAGAGGGGGGGTGAATAGGCGATTTTTATGAAAGTCTTCAAAACGTGGAAGTTATGAAGACAAACGATAGAAATAAACCTATCACCCTGTAGCGGAAGGTAGACTACACTAGGAAAGCCATAGTCAAGTATTCAATAGAGTGAAAGCACAATGACTAATAGCAGCAATGTAGTAAGGATCAGGTAGGAAGATATTGTGAAGCCACACAGAACATGCAGTCACTCAGTGAAGACAAAAGATAGTGCGAACATACAATGACTTCACAAGGAGTAACAGTAAGTAAAGGGAAGGGAAGATGAAACCAGTGACTCGCTGAAGACAATGACTTGTTGGACCAGTTCCAGTTGCTGTGACAACTGTACGTCTGGTTAGGGCGGCTAGGTATTTAAACCGATGCACGGTTTGTGAGTAATTATATGCATGAAGTTAGAGGGTTTTTCTGTAAAACTGTAATTCCCCGGTTAATTAACAAATTTGCAGTACTGGGAAAAAACCGCACTGGGTTGAAACTATTTATGGGCCAAAACAGTGGCAAACGCTGGGGGGGCAGGTCACCATGGGCCATGGCCCAGGTTGGTGAAGCAATGGCAGGCCGGTGCTGGAGCTGGATGGGAGGCTGGGCCTCCGACGGGGTGAGGTTGGCCCACGCGCTGACCCACGGTCAACGCGACCATGAGAGAGGGCGAGCAGGAGGCTTGGCGCCGCATGCGTTTCCACGAAAAACAAGGTCGCGGCGCCAGTGCTTCAGGGATGCAGGCGAGATGGAGAAGGCAGGGATCAACCGGGGAAGAGGTGATGCTCGACGCGGGGCTACCGGATCTGGTCGGCGGCGAGATGCAATAATGCCTTGCGGTGCTCTGGTGGCTGACAAGCAAACAACAACGAAGCTAGTTACATGGGAAGAAGGGGGAAAATGAAGGAGAGAGATAGAAGAAAGCTCGCCGGGCGGGGTTCACCGGACCTAGCGGTGCCAGCGCTAGGCAGGCAAAGCGGCGGAGCAGCAGCTGCCGAAGACGGCGGCGACGGGACTTTGAGGCCGAGCTTTGATGATGGCGGAGGTCATCGATTCCTGTCCCTGACAAAGAGAGACAGACAGAGAGAGGTGAGACAGAGAAGAAAGAGAGAGGGGAAGGAAGAGAGGGCGCAGTCGTGCTCGGGCCTGGAGGAACTCCGGTGAGGAAGATCGCCGGCGGGCCGGGCTCGCCGTCACGGTGCTCGGGACTTCCTCCCGATCCCGATCCGCTCGAGGGGAGCCCTACTCCTGGTGGTTGCGGGCGAGCTTGGGGGCAGACCCAGATGGGCTCCACGAGCTTGTCCTAGGTCCAGGTGGACCACGGTGGCGCTGGAGGCTGCCCGGGACAGGTGGCGACCTGGGAGAGGTGGAGGCTAGGGACTGCGGCGGCGCCAGCCAGTGGGGATGCGCCAAGTGGCAGCGGGGATGCGGCCAGCGTGGAAATGGAGGTGGGCGGCGGCGCTGATGATTAGGAGGCACTGAAAACGAGGAGGAGGGGAAGGGATGTCCAGATTTGGAAGGAGGGGTCTATATATAGGGAAGGTTTAGGGTTAGGGGGATTAGGAGGGGTTTTCTTCCGTTTTTGGGCATCGGATCTCGATCCGACGGTCTGGAGGAAAGGGGATAAGTAGGTGGGTTGATTGTGGCTGTGCAAAAGGCCTCGGGCTGAGAGGAGAGAAGAGAATATCAGACCAGTAACGGTTTCCGGAGACTGAAAACGTCTGACGTATGACCGGCTATAATGCCGCTATATGTTTAACGGGTTGGGCTATCAAACGAGCTCCGAATGCGATGAAACTTGGCAGGTGGCCTATCTACAACATAACAACATCGCATACCAACTTTCATCTCATTCCAAGAACATTTTCCGGCCACTTATAAAATAATATTTTGGACATGTCACGGGCGCGTGCAAGTGTGTCTGGGCTCAGAACGGACAACGGAAAGAACGGGGAGACCGGGACGGATGCAAGTTTTGAAAACATGATGATGTAATGCACATGATGACATGATGAAATGCAGCACGCAAGCAAAAGACATGGCAACGACAGCGAATAGCTGGAAGACACCTGGCGCAACGGTCTCGGGACGTCACATAAGATATGGTTTCATTCTCTTGATCCTAGTTGTGTGTGTAGTCCCCAGGATATGATTTATTACTTCTCTACTAAATATTTCCCTGGTCATAAGAAACAAGCTGCTTTAAGGGATATATATAATTTTGTGCAAATTGAAGAAGAGAGTCTCCCACAAGCATGGGGGAGGCTTCTCCAATTACTTAATGCTTTGCGTGATCATCCTCTTAAGAAAAATGAAATACTTGATATCTTTTATAATAGACTAACCGATGCTTCCAGAGATTACCTGGATAGTTGTGTTGGTTTTGTTTTCAGGGAAAGAACACCGGATGAAGCTGAAATTCTATTGAATAATATGTTGACAAATGAAAATAATTGGATACTTCCTGAGCCAACTCCTGAGCCTATTCCTAAACCAACTCCGAAGAAAAGAGGTGTTCTATTTCTCAGTCCTAAAGATATGCAAGAGGCAAATAAATCTATGAAAGAAAAGGGTATTAAAGCTGAAGATGTTAAGAATTTACCTCCTATTAAAGAAATACATGGTCTTAATTTACCGCCTATTGAAGAAGCACATGGTCTGATAACCCGACACAGGTAGTAAAGGTAAATTCTCTCTATAGATATGATAAAGCTGAAATCCCATTTACTAAGTTTGCTAGCCCATGCTTGGATGAGTTTGATGACTTTATGGTTAAACAATAAAACTTCAATGCTTATTTTGGTAGAGAATTAAAACGCAATGTTGATATGCTTGAGCACTTGGGTGATTATATGGCTAATGTTAAAGGTGAACTTAAACTTGTTAGTAAACATGCTTCTATGGTTACCACTCAAGTAGAACAAGTACTTAAAGCTCAAAATGATTTGCTCAATGAATTGAATAGTAAGAATAATGACTATGCTGTTAGAGTGGCTACTAGAACTGGTAAAATGACTCAGGAACCTTTGTATCCTGAAGGCCACCCTAAGAGAATTGAGCAAGATTCTCAGAGAAATAATATAGATACACCTAGTCCATCTAAAATGAAGAAAAAGAAAAATGATAGGACTTTGCATGCTTCTAGTAAACCTATTGTTGAACCATCTGAGAATCCCAATGATATTTCTATTTCTGATGCTGAAACACAATTGGTAATGAACATGAAACTAGTGATAATGTTAATGATGATGTTCATGTTGATGCTCAACCTAGCAATGATAATGATGTAGAGATTGAACCTGGTGTTGATCTTGATAACCCACAATCAAAGAACCAATGTTATGATAAAAGAGACTTTGTTGCTAGGAAGCACGGTAAAGAAAGAGAGCCTTTGGTTCAGAAACCCATGCCTTTTCCTCCTAAGCCATCCAAGAAAAAGTATGATGAGGATTTTGAGTGCTTTGCTGAAATGATTAGACCTATCTTTTTGCGTATGCGATTAACTGATATGCTCAGAATGAATCCTTATGCTAAGCATATGAAAGAAATTGTCACTAATAAAACAAAGATACCAGAAGCTAAGATTTCCACCATGCATGCTAATTTTACTTTTAAGGGTGGAATACCTAAGAAGTTAGGAGATCTAGGAGTACCCACTATACCATGCTCCATTAAAAGAAACTATGTTAGAACTACTTTATGTGATCTTGGAGCCGGTGTTAGTGTTATGCCTCTCTCTTTATATCGTAGACTTGATTTGAATAAGTTGACACCTACTGAAATATCTTTGCAAATGGCTGATAAATCAACTGCTATACCTGTCGGTATTTGTGAGGATGTGCCTGTTGTGGTTGCAAACATTACTATTTTAATGGACTTTGTTATTCTTGGTATTCCCGAGGATGATTGTATGTCTATTATTCTTGGAAGACCCTTTTTGAATACTGAAGGGGCTGTTATTTATTGCAACAAGGGCAATGTCACTTTTCATGTTAATGGTAATGAGCATACGGTACAATTTCCGAGGAAACAACCTCAAGTCCATAGTATCAATTCTATTGGAAAAATTCCATCGATTATTTTTGGAGGTTTTAAATTTCCTCTACCTACTGTCAAGAAGAAATATGATATTCTTATTGTTGGGGATGTGCATATCCACATTGAGGTAACCTAGTGTTATTCGAAAATTCTTCGGTTCCATGTTATTCGGAATGAGTTTGTTAACAAGACCTGATCAACCTTGTTAGTGGATTCCTTTTGATGAGCATGAGATGGATGAAGTTAGAAAGCACAACCTTCTGTACCCTCTTTTTAATTTCTGTTATTTATATTAAATAAAGCAAAAATAGTAATTTTTGTCTATTTTCTGATTATCCGTGCAATATAAAAATACCCCGAAAATAAAAGTTCTCCAAATGCCCTGAAATTTAAATATGATTTTTTCTGGAATATTTGAGAATATCTGGCACTGAGAGCACAGCGGGGGGAGCAAGCACCTGGCCATGAGGGTCCATGGCGCGCCCCCTGCCTCGTGGGCCCACGGTGGCTCCCCTCCACTTATTCCTGCACCCACACACTTCTTCTTCCTCCCAAAAAATCACCATCCAGCTCAAGCACGAGTTCTAGCTCATTTTGCTGGGATTTTCGATCTCCTTGCTCAAATCACCTCTCACAAAACTGCTTTGGGGGATTGTTCATTGGTATGTGACTCCTCCATTAGTCCAATTAGTTTTCATTCTAGTGCTTTGTTCATTGCAATTTTGTGCTGCCTAGGTGACCATGTTCTTGAGCTTGCATGTCAAATTTATATGGTTCCAAGTAGTTTTAATGCATGATATAGGCTCTAGGCACTTGTAGGAGTAGTTGCGACCAATTTTGTTGAGTTTGGTTTATTTTTATTTGAAGTTACTAAAAAATTCAGATTTTTTCAGAAAATAATGAAGAGATTTTTGAGGGGCTCATCGAGCCAAAACTCGAAGGATAAGCAAAGTGAGGAGGATAAGAGACCCAAGAATAATCTCCCTCGCATCGCGGAGGTCCGGCCATGTGAATTGCCTTGTGATGAATTCTTGAGAGCAGCTGGGATTTCTGATGATTTCTATGAATTGGCTGAGAATGCAGGCCTCACCGCCTTCCTCCATGACCAACGTGAATAGTATCTCTTACTCACCAATATCCTTGTGCAAAACTTTCATTTCCATGCTAGGAGCTCACCACCTACGGTGGAGTTTTATTTAGACGATGAGCATAAGGAGATGTCACTTCGTGATTTTTGTCGGGTTTGTTTGATACCTTTCGAGGGCATCATAGAGGAACCACATCGAGATGATGTTGATGGATTTATTGATACCATCACTATAGGGGAAACGAGGAAGGTTTTTGACGCACGAACTACTAGCATACACTTTCGTGTTCTACGTTACTTTGCTACATTTGCTAGTAGATGCTTAATTGGGCGCGAAAACTATGGAAACCTAAGTGCCCCTGATATTGTTATTTTGTGCCATGCCTAATTTCGTGATGATACATTCACCATGGGTACTATTAATGCAAAGCAGTAAAATCTTAACCATACTAAGGGCCCCGTCTTTGGAGGCGTCTTCGCCTCGCGCCTAGCTGCACATTTTAACATACCTATTAGGCATTATGAGAAGGAAGAAAAATTGTTACCTCCTGTTTATTTAGATTATAAGAGTATGGTAGCGCATGATTTTATTGTAAAGAATCGGGAAAGGGAGCTTAAATACAAATTGTTCTTGGATAAACATCATCCTGAGACTATCACCTTGCCTGCTCCTTCCTTGTTTGATTTATCTACAGGCCAGTACCTCATTCCGCTGGAGGCTATTCACGCCTACCGGAACCCTACAGCAGCCACAGAGCCAGCGCCAGAATCACAATTTGATCCTCCACGACAGTCTAATTACCAGTGGGATCCCGAGATGATTGCCAACCAGTGGCAATCAGAGTCTTCTTCTTCGTAGTATGACCCCAACTATTACTATGGATATCCACCAGGCCAGCCGTGGCCATAGACCAACTTAGGCCAAAAGCCTAAGCTTGGGGGAGTACGTATTTCCCAACGACATTACATTCATGTTCACACACTCATTGCTAGTTGTCGGTGCTCATACTTTTTCATTGTAAATATCCATGCTAGTTTATTTCCTTTTTATGCTTTCTTCTTGTCTGTTTGATAAACCTTAAGAAATCCCCAGAAAAATTAGTTGTAGCTTTTAGCTAGTTTTAATTTCTATGCTTGTAGTAGTAATTAAAAAGAAAACCCAAAAAGATTTCATGTTCTTCTTTTGCTTCTTGGGAGCTTTCCCGTGTAAATAGTTTTATTTCTTTTCTTTTCTTTGGGGGTCGATAGGAGAAGACCATAATTAAATTGTTGAAGTGACTCCTATATGCATTATTGTTGATTTAACCAAGAGTCCATTTTGCCTTGTCTTCTCCTGTTTATTGAATGCTTGCAGATTCCAGCTTAGTCCAATGCATGTGCACTGTTATTATTATTCACATCATTCGGTCGTGCAAGTGAAAGGCAATTATGACGATATATGATGGACTGATTGAGATGGGAGAAACTGGTATGAACTCGACCTCTCTTGTTTTTGTAAATATGATTAGTTCATCGTTCCTGATTCAGCCTATTATGAATAAACATGTTTGCAATGAAAATTAGATATTATCATTGCTTATGCCATGCTTAATTAGCTAGCAGCTTATAATGGTTTACCTTGCGTGCCAACATGATATTAAAATGGTTGTGATGTGGTATGATAGGGTGGTATCCTTGTCGGTGTCAAAACCGGCGGATCTCGGGTAGGGGGTCCCGAACTGTGCGTCTAGGCCGGATGGTAACAGGAGGCAAGGGACACGAAGTTTTACCCAGGTTCGGGCCCTCTCGATGGAGGTAAAACCCTATGTCTTGCTTGATTAATATTGATGATATGGGTAGTACAAGAGTAGATCTACCACGAGATCGGAGAGGCTAAACCCTAGAAGCTAGCCTATGGTATGATTTTTGTTATGTATGTTGTCCTACGGACTAAAACCTTCCGGTTTATATAGACACTGGAGAGGGTTAGGGTTACACAAAGTCGGTTACAATGGTAGGAGATCTGCATATCCGTATCGCCAAGCTTGCCTTCCACGCCAAGGAAAGTCCCTTCCGGACATGGGACGAAGTCTTCAATCTTGTATCTTCATAGTCCAGGAGTCCGGTTGAAGGTATAGTTCGGCCATCCGGACACCCCCTAATCCAGGACTCCCTCAGTAGCCCCTGAACGAGGCTTTAGTGACGACGAGTCTGGCGCGCAGATTGTCTTCGGCATTGCAAGGCGGGTTCCTCCTCCAAGTACTTCATAGAAGATTTTGAACACAAAGATAGTGTCCGGCTCTGCAAAATAAGTTTCCGCATATTGCCATAGAGAGAATAATATTTACACAAATCTAATCTGCTGACATATTCCGTAGTGTGACACACCACGGCCAAGCCTTTATCCGAGTCGTTTCATTATCCCACCTCAGTGCGTCATGCGAGGCGGTTTCCTTGGCACGTCTTGTTAAAGGAGAGATCGTGTCCCCTTATTCCGGGATTCTCATCAATACGGGCGTGGGTAACCCAACCGCGCCATTGATTACGGCGCTTGGAGATAAGCGAGTTTTACCAGGCTGGTGGGGACACGTAGTTGCATCCACCCATATAAGGGGATAAGGATCCACCTTTTCACCTACGCCTTCTTCCTCCCTTGCTTATCCATTCTCGCGCACTCGAGCTCCAGCGCCCAAGTCCGCACTCCCCACCTCAACCTTCTCCAGCCATGTCCAGAGCGGGAGGCTAGTGGATGGTCTCCTCCGTCATGGAGGGACACATCAAAAAACCGAGGAAGGCCGGATACTTGTCTAACGACATTGCGTACCGGCTTCCAGAAAAGGGGCAGCTCATCCCCACCCCTAGGCCCCATGAGAGGGTGGTGTTCCTCCCCCATTTCCTCTGCGGACTGGGCTTCCCTCTTCACCCATTTGTCCCGGAGCTCATGTTCTACTATGGTCTGGATTTCCACGATCTGGCCCCGAACTTTGTCCTCAACATGTCGGCGTTTATTGTCGTGTGCGAGGCTTTCCTCTACATCCGCCCCCATTTCGGCCTATGGCTCAAGACTTTCAATGTCAAGCCGAAGGTGGTGCGCGACAACCAGGCAGAGTGCGGAGGCGCCATGGTGGGCAAGATGGCCAACGTCTTATGGCTCGAGGGCTCCTTTGTGGAGACCCTGAAGGGGTGGCAATCGGGGGTGGTTTTACATCACCGAGCCGCGCGACCCCAAATGGGTCGCAGCCCCCGAGTTTCGATCCGGACCCCCTACGCGGCTCACCTCCTGGAAGGAGACGGGCCTGTCGTGGGGTAAAAAAGGAGAGCTGACCGGACTCCAAACATGCGTCCAAACCCTGGTGGACAAGAAGCTCAGACTTGTCAACGTAGTCCAGGTTATGCTCATCCGCCTGATCCTCCCGTGTCAACAACGGGCTTTCAACATGTGGGAGTTCGACCCGGCGCGGCACCAAACTCTGAGCAGGCTCTTCGACACGACGTACGAAGATGCCTGGAAGGTGCTTTTCAGGGGCGCCGAGGCCCCCGCATCCGCTACCGAGGATCGCAGATTCAGTAGATGCGTCAGCTCATGCGGTAAGCTGTTTTTTCCTTTTACAGGGTATCAGCTTTTCATAGTTTGACTCCATGCGGGATCTAAGCTCCCTTACGTTTGACAGGATTGGCAGGTGACGTCCAGACAGATCAACTATCTGGCTCCTTTGCCTGAAGGCCCAGCGGACGCTCGCTTGGCGAAGCTGCTGGTTTCGGCACCGTATGTGGTGCCGGAGAAGAAGGCCACGAAAAAGGCCACGGGGACTCGAAAGAGTGTCCGGCGCCAGGAGGTGTCGGATCCATCATCCGACGGTTCCGAGGCGCATTCCTCCCGTGAAGACGGGGAGGAAGAAGAAGAGACCTCTCCCCCTCCAGTGGGAGGAGAGAAGAAAAGGAAGGTCGCCCTCTCTGGGGAGGCCGGAGGGTCCAAGAAGGGGAAAACCCTTCCTCCGGACTACTCCACCGACGCCGATGATGGCGGAGAGGAGTCGCCGCCCAGGGCCAAGCCCCTGGCAAAATTGTAAGTATCCGGATACCAGAGTAATTCATAGTATTCGTTTATTGCACAACTTTCCCTTATGTCGAATATGTTTATGCAGCCCACCCAAAGACCGGCTCGACGCGTCGTCGAGCGGCTCACTGGACTCGTCGGATGTGAACTCGCTTCCGATGGCTTCCTCCCCCCGCCCTACGGACGACACCGAAGTGTTGTCCCAACAGGTTCCAAGCCGAGAGGAGGTGGTCCTGGAGGCGCCGCAAGGCGACCTCCCGGACTCCAGGAGTAAAGGGGATGAAACCCCCCAGGGCTCCAAGTCCGGCTCTAGGCCGGACATCGCTCCGGAACCTTCAAAGGTTCCAGAGTCCGGTGGGGGACCTCCTTCCAAGAGGAGCAAGCCCACTGTGCCGGTGACCCCCGTCCAACCGGAGGCGTCGGACAATCTGTTGGAGGCGCTCCAAGGCGCCTCCATCGACGAGGAGCACCGCACCATTATGAGTGCGGTGGTCCAGAAGGTTCAGTCCGCCAAGAGCGGACTGACTGAAGCTTGTACTAGCCTTTTAACAGGCTTTGAGGTAAGTAAAGAATGTGTAAATAATATTACCGCATAGACAGTAGCCCCTGATGCTCTGTTTGGCGTTCGGGAAGAAAAGACGAATAGAGGATCAAATAAAATTCGCAGGAGTCTAACAAAAAGGAGTCAATATGCGTATGCAGGCTTCTCTGCTTGCGTCCGCCGCACTGACTACAGAAGTGGACACGCTAAAGCAGAACCTCGAGCGGTCCGAGCAAGAGCTCGGGCGTGCCAAGAAGCATCTCGAGGACAATGAAGGTAAGAAATACCTTGTTTAAATATATATAAAAAGGTGCAATTGCAAAAAATGATAGGATTATCGTGGCTATTGTAGGGGCCACATCTGAGGTGGCGACCCTTAAGCAAGCGCTGGTCGAGGCCGAGAAGAGGGCGGCCACGGAGCGCACCGAGCGGGAGAAGTATGAGGCCGAGGTTGGCAAGGTACGGCAAGAGCTCCAGGCTCTCATGGAAAAACATGAGAGTTTGGAGCTTGACTCAAAGACGCGAGCGTCCGAGCTCGCGGTGGCTATTGAAAATGCCAAGGCCGAATCCCAGAAGACCCTCCAGGAGTTGGATGAGGTGAAGAAGATAGCGGCGGGTAAGGCATTCTTTATGCAAAGCAAACACATAAACGTGAGTTACTTGTTACTTACCCGAATCTGGAGCTCTCCAGGAGCGTTCGCAGATCTTCCCCGGAGTGTGTCCGATGCCGCCGCATTCTATCGAGCCGAGGAGGGCAGCTCGACATAGAAGGTGTTCTGGTCTCAGTATGTTGAGGCCGGACACCCCGTGCCCCTGAGCGACCAGCTGAAGCAACTGGTCGAGCTCCACAAGGCGGCCGAACAAGCCATGGAGGTGTCGGATTTCGGGTTCCGGCAGACCCTTGAGGTTTGAACACTGGGGTGCACGCGGAGATTTCGCCTCCTACCTACCTGCACTCCTCCGCCTTGCTAGGATCTAAACTACGGAAAGAACAACACAAGAGACATAGGGTTTATACTGGTTCGGGCCACTGTTGTGGTGTAATACCCTACTCCAGTGTGTGGTGTGGTGGATTGCCTCTTGGGCTGATGATGAAGAACAATACAAGGAAGAACAGCCTCGCGAGGGCCTGTTCTTGGCTAGGGCGATGAACTGCTGGGAGGAGTTCAGTCACCTTTCTCTCTCCCTCTTTCTGATCGAAACCTCTCTCTAAAGAGCCTCCTTCTTTGAACCCCCCAGCTCTCTCTGATCAAAACCTCTCTCTCAAGAGCCTCCTTCTTCGAACCCCCCAGCTCTCTCTTCCCCTCTTGCGGGTGGCTGATCCTATTTATAGAGGCCCTGGTCCTCTTCCCAAATATCGAGCGGGAAGGGAGCCAACAATGGCAGGCTAATTTGAAGGGGGACAGCTAGTATCAGCTATCCTGACAAAAGTAGTCTTCGCTTGCGCAAAGCTCTGGTGATGACGCTGTCTTGGGCTCCACGGTGACCTCCGTCTCGTAGTCCTCCTGTTCTTGGTCTCGTTGCACCAAAATGGCAACCTTTGCCTGATGCCTCGGTACTCCGCGGCTGCGCTTGCCCCCTTTGCACCAAAGGGGAAAGGAGGACACTGCGCAGGTTGGCACCCGCCTGGCGCCCTTGGTCATCATGGCTTGCGTCACGGGCACCTCGTGAGGTATCCTGCCTTGGTCTCTCCGCCTCCTCGTGAGCCAGCCTGACGAGGCCGTGCCTGAGGAAGCTCCGTGTCGTCCGCCCCGCGAGGCTTGGCCCCTCGCGAGGGTCTTGGGTTTGTGTTGGTGAAGATGGGCCGCGCTGGGCCCCCCTTTGAGCCATGCCGCAGGCCGTAGGCAGGCAAGTCTGGGGACCCCCATTCCCAGAACGCCGACAGTAGCCCCCGGGCCCAAGGCGCGCCCGGACTTGGCCGTGCAGGGAGGCGGAAGGGCAAGAGCGAAGCGCCGCGGGCCCTAACAGCCTGCGCCCTTGGGTGCCGCGTGGCGGTTGATTGGACGTGGGCGCCTTAGCAACCGCACGAGTTGATAAAGGAGCGGCATCCACCTAGGCTTTGCTTCTTGCTTTCCCCGGTTGCTGCTCAGATCCCCTTTCTTGCGTCTCTCCTTCCTTCCTCCAAAATTTCCAGATCCACTCTGATCGTGTGACCTAGGAAGCCATGGCGCCTCGTCAGCCCCTGGCTGTAGCTTGGTACTCGTCTGCCCTGGACCCGCGGAACGTGTCGGAGGCGAGCCTTGCCCGGTTGCACCGGATGGCGACGGCGCGGGGCATCAAAGGGGCGAAGGTGTTTAAAGCCGGCTCCGCCACCCCTGAGGGTCAAGGGAGCACCTTCTATCCGCTCTTCGTAAGTGCCATTGCTGCTGGCCTAGTGCCTCCCTTCTCCGAGTTCTTCTTCTCTGTCCTCCGCCACTATAAGCTGCAAGCCCTGCATCTCCACCCCAACTCCATCCTTCTCCTGGCAATCTTCGCCTATTACTGCGAGGCTCGCGTAGGGGTGCAGCCCTCAGTGGCCTTGCTGCGCCACTACTTCTACCTCCGGACCTCTCGTGGTACTGCTTCCGCGTGCGCGAGCTTCGTCGCGTACGGTGGCGCCATTGCCATTTCGAACCCCGAGAAAAGGATTGAGGGCTTCAGGAGCAAGTGGGTCTTGGTGGATGCTGGGCGCATCCACCCTCGGCTAATCTTGCCCACGGAGCAGCCCACGAGCTCCAGCGATTGGGGTCGAGCGGAGCTCACGGACCCCCGCGCGAAGCTGATGTTGGAGAAGATGGACGCGGATCTGAGGCCGGCCAATATGGCGGCGGGGAAGCTGACCAGCGCGTCGCTGCTGAGGAAATTCCTGGAGCACCAGCTGGCTTCGCTTCGGCAGTACTCACTTCCGATGTGGAGGCCCCGTCTGAGCCCCGCGGCCCTAGCCGACGGAGATCTAGCTGCGGTCCTCCAATCTCTGGTCGGGGGCGATGTGGCGAGGTTGGCGGGCGCTCCTACGCCCTTGTTCCTCCACGACGACTGGGAGCAGGTAGTGGAGTCCATGCCCGTCTTCAACGGGGATGGGCCTGTGCCCGTGGAAACTCCCGAGGAACCGGTGGACGTGCCCTCCGACGACTCCAGGAAGAGGAGGAAGGAGGGGAGCGGGGAAAAGGGCCTGACTCCGAGGCGACTGACGGAGAGTCGAGAGCTCCCCTCCCCTGGCGCAGGTCTCGCGTTCTCCGCCTCTCTCCGAGCGATGACGACGAGGATGATGACGAAGACGATGACGAGGACAACGACGAGCAGGACGACGGGAGCTCGCCCCCGATCCCGAAGAAGGACAGGACCGGGCTGATCTCCTGCGGGTCTGCCCCGGCCCCGGGGCGGACCGCAGACGCACCATCCGCCTCCAAGCTTCCCGATGTTGACCCTTCCAGCCGGCTTTCAGGCTTCAAATTTGGCCGAAGGCCACTTGAGCTCACTGGCGACGACCCGTAAGCATTCGATTCTTGTCTTTATCTCTTGCTCTGCTTCTGAGGCTTGACGTCCGCATCTCTTGGATAGGCTGGTGCCCGCAGCAAAGAAGCCGAAGGGAGCTCCCGAGGTTCCATCCGTGGCAGCGCTTCTGCCCGCGAAGGAGGGTGACCGCGACGCATAGGCTTCTCCTGCCCGGTCGTCCTCGCGAGGCCTGGCTGAGCCGGCTGGGGCGAGCTCAGCCCCCATGGCCCAAGTGGCTCCCGAGGTGCTCTTGCCTACCGCCGCCACTACAGCTGTCGGGGCGCGGCAGACTCCGCCTCAGGATGCTGTGGCCGCGCTGCCGCCTTCTCCTCCTACTCCACCGGCTGCTGTCTCTCTGACTCCTTCTGCCGTTCTGGATCGTGCTGTTGCTGAGCTGGACCGACTGCGTCAGGATCTTCTTGGCGCCGACCCCCGCTTGGTGGCCGGGCGCTTGGAGCTGGCGTCAGGATGGGTTCGCTCCGACGCTTCGATTCGGGCGGCGATGGTCCAGGCCTCGACGACATGCGACGAGGAGAAGCAGGCCGTCCTTGAGGCGAAGGCTGCTCATGACGCAGCCCTGGGGGAGGTGGTCGACGTCCGTGGACGTTGCAAGGCGCTGGAGGGAAAACTGCAAGATTTGCGGGACCAGCTCGTGAACGAGGTCTGCCTTAGCCAAGAGCAGGAAGAAGGCGTGAAGGCTCGCGAGGCGGCTCTCAAGGAGAGGGAGGTCAAGCTCAAGAAACGCCGCGACTGCCTAGGTGCACTGGAGCAGGAGTTGGGGCGAGGAAGGCCAAGCTGGACGACGAGGCCCTGGTTCTTGCCGAGGACCGCATGGCCTTCACGGAGATGGAGGCGAGGGCTCGCTCCTCACTGAGGACGCTTTACGACAGCGGCCTGGAGATCCCACTGGCTGGCGCCGAGCACGGCCCCGCCAAGCTGCTTCCCTTCCTGGTTCACGCTCTTGAAGATGTCTCCCTTGGCCTTGGCCCCACGGCCGAGGCCGAGGCGCCTGTCCTGTCTTCTGCAGCACTGACGCGGGTCCTCACCCACATCTACCTTCGCGATCCCGGTGTCGACCTTGACAGCCTGCTGGAGCCAGCGAGCGGTGAGCGTGCCGCTGCCGCTGCCGAGGCCGTGAAGGGTCGCGCAGAGGCCTTGCTGGGGAGGTTCCGGGCCTTCAGCACCAAGCCGAAGCAAGGCGTTGCCGACCCCACCGCTCCGTGAGGCGTACCCAATCCGCGCTGCTCCACCGCCGACAAGTGACTCCGTCGTGGCTCCTGTCCTGCCTTTAATTCCTGCACATGTATCATGCCTCGGGGAGGCGTTTAAACTTGCGTTTGGCATTGAGATAACAGTGTGGACTGTAATATTTGCTTTTGAATTCCTTGAAATTTGCGCATTTCCTTCCTACTTGCTTATGTTCTACGCCGGCAGAGCCCGGCCCCGCGCATGCCTCACCCAGCGTTGGTCCCGACCGGAAACCAGGACGGGGCCAAGGAGTGAGGGGCCACGTGACAAGTTAGGCTCCTGAGTCGCGATGCTCAGGAGTCCCCCTTGGTGCACGAACAGCAAGTAGGGAGGTGTGATGCGGGTGGATCTACCGTTCTACGTCTGCAGAGCCCGGCCGCGCGCGTGCCTCACCCAGCGTTGGTCCTGACCGGAAACCAGGACGGGGCCACGGAGTGAGGGGCTACGTGACCAGTTAGGCTCCTGAGTCGCGATGCTCGGGAGTCCCCCTTGACGCTCAAACGGCCTTCATACCTTGGCTCCGCTCGGGAAGAGACGCGCGACGAACCAAGCCCGGGGGGACCTGGCTGGGCGGCGTGCGTCTGGGTGTGACCCAGGCGCAGCCCCCGTGCCTAGCCCCCTCGCGCGGCACTCCCGAGCGGAGGCGTTACGATGAGGCTAGACACTGAGCTCGGGGCTCCCTGAGGTTGGTGCGGCCCGGGGGCCACCCTCAGTTGTTTATCACCAGCGCGGAGCATAGCGCTACCGTATGTGTACGGGCATAGCCGCTCCTTGGCAGTGTCGTCAGCCAGCACGAAGCATGGTGCTTCCACTGGTACGTGGGAGGGGGCCCCCCTCCGGGAGGAGCCCCCGGGGCATGTACAGCCCCGCCCTGACACGTGGCTGGCATGGTAGGGCGTGGCGAGGTGTATCTGGGCACCCGTGAGCCAGCGCGGGACTCACAGGGCCCTACCTCTAGGCGGGTTGCGCCTGGCACTGGGCCTTATCTTGTGATGTGTCCCTGCAAATTTGGTTAGATGTCGGCACTCTACGTCCTCGGGTCCCGGCCCTCGAGCTGGTCTCAGCCGTCGCTGGTATGCCAGGTCGTGATGCCATGGACAAGGCCAGAGGGTGAGGGCTGGAGAGCCAGTAAGAGCTCTGAGTCGCGATGCTCAGGTACCCCCCCCCCTTTAATGTGCAAGTGGTCGGCATGGAGAAGAAGAGGTGCCATGGACCGGCATCAAATAATCAAGCATGGTGGGTCTAACGCATAATCAGAAATAAACGCAAATGGGATACATGCCGCTGGGCCTGGCCCGAGCGGCTTGGGGATCATGCAGCCCGAGGGGCGCCCCCAACAAGGTAAGCTAACAACATGGAATAAAAAAGGGATACACACCGCAGGGACGGACCCATGCGGCCTGGGAATAATGCAGCCCTGGGGGGCGCTCCCAGCTGGAAATAAGACTCGAAAGATGTGACCTGATGATGTTGAGGACGAAGGAGCGTTGATGTAGCAGGCTCAGTGGGCTGCGTGGGCCAATCCTCACGAGCCCCCAGGCCCAGGGGCCTCGAGAGGCTTCGGAGACGCTGGAGGCTCCTCGCGGGCCATCTCCATCCTGCCAGGGCTGCGGAACGCCTGGCCTCTCGTGCCTCCGTGATGCCCCTCATGAGGCGCTGGTATGTGTCAGCCGCGTTCAGCAAGCCGTAAGGCATGCGAACGTAGCTGTGGGGTGGGCCTCCGCAGCGCCCCACTCGTGAGGGCCAGAGGCGCTCCAGAGAGGCGACTCGGTTGAGCCCTGGTATGTTGATGTAGACACGCAGCCCACCATCCTCGCCTGGATGGGGAGCCACTGCTGGTAGGCGGCGGCCGCCTTTCATGACTCTTGACTCCTGTAGCTCCTGAATGGCCTTGCTGACGAACTCCTAAGGGTCTGGATCTCCTTGCCTTGCTCCTTCTTGAGGGAAACGTGCTTCGAAACACGCCTCCATGTGGTGCCCAAGCGCCTCCGTCGTGACCCTAGCTAGGTCGGTGGCCCTCCAGGGGAGAGCCCCCGAGCCCTGCCTGAGGAGGGCGCCGGGCACGCTTTCCTATGCGATGGAAGGAGGTTCTACCTGGGCAGGCGCGGGCCCAGAGGGGCCTGCCTCCTGAGTGGTCGGGCCGGACGATGTCTTCTTCTTCTTAGGGGCGGTCTCGGGAGGCCTCCTGCTTCCACGATCCGGGTCTTCCAGTGACGTGGCCTGAAAGGCTCGTTCCAGGGAACACACCGCGTCCTTCTCTTCACAGGGCACCATGATGACTCCGTTGCTTCCTGGCATCTTGAGGACATTGTAGCCGTGGTGAGTTACGGCCATGAACATGGCCAGCGCTGGGTACCCAAGGATGGTGTTGTACGGCAGGCGAATGTGAGAGAAGTCGAAGTCGATGAGCTCGGTGCGGTAGTTGTCGCGTGCCCTGAAGGTGACAGGGGGCGGACCTGCCCAATCGGGACCGTGGAGCCGTCGGTGATACCGGAGAAAGGCTTGGTTGGCTGAAGCTGGCTGTAGGGCACTTGGAGGTTGTTGAACGTCTCCACGGACAGGACGTTGAGCCCTGCCCCGCCATCGATGAGGGTCTTGGTGACCACCACATTGCTGACGATCGGGGAGCAAAGCATCGGGAGAACTCCAGCTATAGCCGCACACTTGAGCTGATCTGCTGAGCTGAACATGATGGCGCACGCCGACCACCTGAGAGGGCGCGTGGCTTCGAGCCTGGGGAGGACTGCATTCACTTCACGGGCGAACTGCTTGAAGATGCGCTGAGAGGCTGGGGCTTGTGCACCGCCCAGGATGCAGGCGATCGCGCGTGGCTCCTGGAAGCCCCCAGCCCCCTCGTCCTGGTGGCGGTCCTCGTTTCTCCTTGGCTGCGGCGGCAGCGGTGGGAGGCTTGCGTTGCCTTCCGGGCGATCCTCGCGAGGCTGATCCCTCCAGTCTCCCTCGCGAGGCTGATCCCTCCAGCCTCCCTCGCGAGGCGGGTCTTGCCAGCGATCCTCGTGAGGTTGATCGCGCCACCCTTGGCGCGGGCCATGGTCTTCCCAGCGTCCTGCGTTCCTTCCTCCTCCTCGACCGTAGCCCCGGTCATCGCAGTCAGGGCGACGGCCGATCCTTCCTTCTCGCACGACTCGGAGCTCTTGACATTCGTTGGTGCTGTGGGTGTGGAGGTCGTGGTACACACAGTACCGGCTGCCCTTGGAAGGTTCGGGCTGATCTCTGCCCCGCTTGGTGTCTGGTTCTGCCGCGAGCACGGCAGCCCCCTTGCACTTCACATCCTTGGCCTTGGGCTTCTTCTCTTCTGGGTCTGCGGCAGGTAGCTCGAGGAGGGAGAGACGCCCTTCCTTGGCCCTGGCGCACTTGGTTGCTAGGTTGAACAGCTCCAAGGAAGTGCACAGGTCTTCATGCATCGCCAGCTCCTCCTTCATCTTGACGTTGCGCACGCCGTCGGAGAAGGCCGAGATGATGGCCTCCTCAGTCACCTTGGGAATCTTGAGGCGCGCATTGTTGAAGCGTTGGATGTACTTCTGCAGGGTCTCCCCGGGCTGTTGCTTGATGCGGCGCATGTCGCTCACGGCGGGTGGCCGGTCGCGAGTGCCTTGGAAGTTGGCGATGAAGCGGGTGCGCATCTCGTCCCAGGAGGAGATTGTGCCTGGAGCCAGGTTCAGGAGCCAGGTGCGGGCCCCGTCCTTGAGTGCCATGGGGAACCAGTTCGTCATGACGTTCTCGTCTCCGTTGGCAGCTTCGATGCCCAGCTCGTAGAGCTGGAGGAACTCCGCAGGGTCGGCCGTGCCGTCGTAGCGAGGAGGCAAGTCCGGCTTGAACTTGCTGGGCCACGCGACGCTGCGTAGCTCGGCGGTGAAGGCGCGGCAGCCTGCTGTGGCCACGGGAGGCCTTGGATGACGGGGAGCTTGGTCTTGCATGTCCCCACGTGCTGCAGCTGGGAGCAGCGCGGGGTCTTGACGCGTGGGAGCAGGAGCATGGTCGCGACGTGCTGGATCAGGGAGCGCCCGGGCAGCTTCTTGCGGGCGAGGGACTTCTTGACAGCTCTGCTCTTGCCGCGCTGGCGCCTGACGGAGTGGGTTCCACCCAGGGGCCACGCGCCTTGGAGCCATGGCGCCGTCCTGAGGAGGAGGCGGCCGGGGCTTCATCGCCCACGCGGGGCAGGGTGCGGTGCAGCGGAACGGACGGCGCAGGAGAGCCCCCTATGGCACGGACGAGCTCGGCGACGCGATCGAGCCATTCTTTGTAGACATCATCAACGGGACGGTAGCGCAGGAGCTCGTTTGCCGTGATGAGTGCAGCCCGAGCCTCCATGGGCGCGCGGAGCACGCGGGACGAAGATCCAGCTGGGGTGAGCGAGGGAGTTGTGGTGCGGCCGTCCTGCCGCACGGACGGATGCTGGGACGATGCTTGCTGCTCGTCCCCTGCCGGGCCGATGGCGGCGTTGACGGCAGGTGACGGGGAACGGCGAGGACGCCCGCCGACAGGGGCCGTCTGGGCGACGCGGGAAGCGAGTGTGGCCCAGCGCTCGGCGCGGGCCCGACGAGCGTCAGACATGGACGTGATGGTCGGAGGAGAACGGGGTTGTGGAAGACGAATCCCGGCGCACCCCTACCTGGCGCGCCAAATGTCAGATTTCGGGTTCCGGCAGACCCTTGAGGTTCGAACACTGGGGTGCACGTGGAGATTTCGCCTCCTACCTACCTGCACTCCTCCGCCTTGCTAAGATCTAAACTACGGAAAGAACAACACAAGAGACACATGGTTTATACTGGTTCGAGCCACCGTTGTGGTGTAATACCCTACTCCAGTGTGTGGTGTTGTGGATTGCCTCTTGGGCTGATGATGAAGAACAATACAAGGAAGAACAGCCTCACGAGGGCCTGTTCTTGGCTGGGGCAATGAACTGCTGGGAGGAGTTCAGTCACCTTTCTCTCTCTCTCTCTCTCTTTCTGATCGAAACCTCTCTCTAAAGAGCCTCCTTCTTCAAACCCCCCAGCTCTCTCTGATCGAAACCTCTCTCTAAAGAGCCTCCTTCTTCGAACCCCCCAGCTCTCTCTTCCCCACTTGCGGGTGGCTGATCCTATTTATAGAGGCCCTGGTCCTCTTCCCAAATATCAACCGGGAAGGGAGCCAACAATGGTGGGCTAATTTGAAGGGGGAGAGCTAGTATCAGCTATCCTGACGAAAGTAGTCTTCGCCTGCGCAAAGCTCTGGTGATGACGCCGTCTTGGGCTCCACGGTGACCTCCGTCTCGTAGTCCTCTTGGTCTTGGTCTCGTTGCACCGAAATGGCAACCTTTGCCTGATGCCTCGGTACTCCGCGGCTGCGCTTGCCCCTTTGCACCAAAGGGGAAAGGAGGACACTGTGCGGGTTAGCACCCGCCTGCCGCCCTTGGTCGTCATGGCTTGCATCACGGGAACCTCGTGAGGTATCCTGCCTTGGTCTCTCCGCCTCCTCGTGAGCCAGCCTGACGAGGCCGTGCCTGAGGAAGCTCCGCGTCGTCCGCCCCGCGAGGCTTGGCCCCTCGCAAGGGTCTTGGGTTTGTGTTGGTGAAGATGGGCCGCGCTGGGCCCCCCTTAGAGCCACGCCGCAGGCTGCAGGCAGGCAAGTCTGGGGACCCCCGTTCCCAGAATGCCGACAGAAGGGCCTCATAGTTCGGCTGTGGCATGGAGGGGCTCTGCCTGGGAGCTATTTCGGGCTGGTGCGGCGGCTGGTGGAGGCCTGTCCAAGGCTCGAAGTCATCAAGCGCTCCGTCTACATTGAAGGTGCCCGTAGGGCCCTTACCCGTGCTAAGGTGCACTGGGGCAAGCTGGATACTGAGAAGCTTATGAAGGACGGGCCACCGCCGTGGAAAGAGCATCGCAAGCCTGAGAATTATTATAAGGATGTTCTGAAGGGTGCCTGCCTTGTGGTGGATGAATGTTCTACGTGAAAGTGCGTTATATCGACTAGAGGGGGGTGTGAATAGGCGATTTTTATGAAAGTCTTCAAAACGTGAGAGTTATGAAGACAAACAGTGAAGATTATGCCTATTACTATGCAGCGGAAGTTAGATTACACTAGGCCAGCCGTGGTCATGTATTCAATAGAGTGAAAGCGCAATGACAAACAGCTTCAGTGTAATAAGGATCAGGTAGGAAGAAGTTATGAAGCCAAACAGATCATACATTCATGTTGTAAAGACAAAAGATAAAGCAAGCATGCAATGGCTTCACAATGAATAACTGTAAGTAAAAAGGAAGTGAAGATGAAACCAGTGACACGTTGAAGACAATGATTTGTTGGACCAGTTCCAGTTGCTGTGACAACTGTACGTCTGGTTGGAGCGGCTAGGTATTTAAACCAAAGGACACACAGTCCCGGACACCCAGTCAAGGACACTTAGTCCAAGACACCCAGTCCTCACCATTTTCTCCTTGAGCTAAGGTCACACAGACCTCGCGCAATCACTCAGGTAAGTCTTCAAGGTAGACTCCCAAACCTTCACAGACTTCGTTCACTGGCAATCCACAATTTCTCTTGGATGCTCAGAACGCGACGCCTAACCGTCTGGAGGATGCACAGTCCTCAAGTGTAATAAGTCTTCAGATCACACAGACAAGAAGGCTTAAGTGATGCCCAATTTACTCTGGCTCTGGGTGGTTAGGGCTTTTCTCCTCACTAGGAATTTTTCTCTCAAAGGCTTCGAGGTGGGTTGCTCTCAAACGACAAAAGCCGTGCACTGAAATCTGAGCAGCCAACCGTTTATGGTTGTGGGGGGTGGACTATTTATAGCCACTTGGCAACCCGACCTGATCTGTCCGAAATGACCCTGGGTCACTAAGGAACTGACACGTGTACCAACGGTCGAATTTTGAACTCTCACGGCAACTTTACTTGTGTTGCAAGTAAAGCTGGCTTGTCTGACTCTGGACAAGATTTTCTCTCAAAGTCTTCGCTTGAAGACATAGGATTTGAATTAGGCATCACTTCAGTCATTCTGACTGGTTCTCTTGGACCCCACTTAACGGTACGGTGATTCCTATGACACAACATAAATGAAATAAAACTACGAAGGTTCTAAGTCTTCGAGTTCCATAAGCTTCATAGGGAGTCTTCTCATGTCATTGTCTTCAATATGAATATCTTCATAAACCACCATTGTCTTGAATGTCTTCGTACATTTTTAGGGGTCATCTCTGGTAGTGAAACCGAATCAATGAGGGACTTCTTCCTGTGTTTTCCTGCAATTCTCACAAACACGTTAATCCCTCAACTAGGTTTGTCGTCAATACTCCAAAACCAACTAGGGGTGGCACTAGATGCACTTACAATCTCCCCCTTTTTGGTGATTGATGACAAACTAGTTGATGTTTTCAACGGGGAACATAATTTGTGAAATAGTAAAGGAATTTGTCTTCATAAGTTGCAAGGGCTCCCCCTAAAGATGTGCATATAAGTAATTTGCCTTTTGAATGCAAATGCACATGGCAGGTTGTACTTGTGGAGATCCACTTCAACTTATGATGACAATCCACTATGCATGTGAAAGTATATGAAGATAATGACATGCATAATGGAAAATGGACGTCTGCAGTAAGAGATGAGTGCAGAATTTATCGTCGCACATGCGGAATTTATCTTCGCATAGCGGAGTGACAAACAGGTAGCAGACGGCCATCAAGGCTAAGTGTTACAACTCAAAGAGGCAAATGTAGCAAAAACGGGAGTTGTAAGCACGAAGCAAAATGTAGCAAAATATAAAGGCACCCGCCCAAAGTGACCCGCTTGAAGACTCTAAACATCATGCTTCTCCCCCTTTTGTCAGTGATGACCAAAAAGGTTTGAAGACATAGAGTTTTCTACGCGTTCCCAGGCGCAGCAGGATCGGTGGAGTTCTTTGGTGGCGGTGCAGATGAGCTTGGTGCAGATTCGACGTGTGTTGAAGCTGGTGGAGATGATGTCGCGTCGTCGTCTTCTTCAATAATCCGGGCAGACACGGTGGCAGCAGAAGAAGAGAATTCTGACTCTTCAAGTGATGGTGTGCTTCGCATCACAGCTCTTCTTGGAGGCATGGAGTCAAATTGGAATCTCTCTCTGAAGCCATCCTCTTGCAGTTCGGCTTCATTGCTCATCATGGTGAGGCCTTTCCAAGTGCGGCGACAGGTCTCGTGTGCGACAAACGCATTCTTGGTTGCCAGATTTCTGATGCAATTAACGTCTTGCATGATGCTTCTCATCTGCCGTTTGAGCCAGTCGTGATGCCTGTCTTGCTTTTGGTGAAGAGCCACAAGAAGCTCTCGGTCATTGAGTGCTCGAGCGTGCTTCTTGGGTCTCTTGGCAGCTGTGCTGTCAGTGGCTTCAGTTGATGCAGGGGCACGTGTGGTGCCAGCCATTGGATACACTCGAGAGAGAGCTTCAACACCTTCAATATTTTGAGTGAAGCTCTGGTGTTCTGCATTTTGAAGACTTAATGGTTGCTTGCCAGGCTCTGGATATATTGCTTCAGCAGATGTGTCCACATCTGGCAAAAATATCCTATGGTTGCGGGCTTGGACACTCGTGATAAGCCTTCTGACTGCACACTGGCTTCAGGAGGTACAGTTGCTAAAGGCTGCATGAATAATAGCTGCCTTGTGAGGAAAGATGCGGCCTTGGTTGTAAAGGATGCATGAATAATAGCTGCGCTGTTGATGGCTCCAGAACCTATCTGATACAATCCGTTCCCTTGAATAAGGGTTCTTGGAGCGGTCGAAAAACGTGTTATCTGCCCTGAAGCCGTTGATGTTGAAGGAACCAGGAGCTGATGCAGGACCTGGGAACCTTGGCAGTCGTGGGATCGGCTTCTGGACCTGGGGTCTGTACGCAATATGATAGTTGAATTGTGGTCCGGCAGCAGACTCAGGCACAGAATGTTCAGGAGCAGTAGCTTCATTGTCTTCTGAAGCTATTGTTGGGTTGGGCTCCACATTTGCTTCGGCGTTGTTTGTGGCAGCCTCAACATTTGCAGACTCAGGCACGTTCTCCTGGAGAACTGCTTCTTGTTGGTGTGGGGGAGTTGGAGCTTGTGGTATCTCTACATGCTCTTCGGCTGATGCAGCCGGAATGTCGTCAGCAGCCTGAGCCCTTGGCCCTTTGCGAAGCCTACGGAATTTGGGCGACGCTTGTGGAGTTGCAGTGGGCTGTGGCTCATCTTCCTCCTGTGGGCGATCTGCCCACGATGCATCTTGTGTGATTGGCATCAATGGACGACCAATACTGATCAGTTCGCTTGTCTCAAGCTGAGGAAGGGCTGCATCACCTTGCACATTGTCTTGGAGACCAATGTCTTCAGCAGCGTTGGGTTCGTCTGCTAGAATGTCTTCAGCGTTGGGTTCATGCACAGTCAACTAACGATCTGCGTCAGGATAGCGGACGGAGAGGGGTTCAACTGTTAAGGGCTCTGTGGGAGCAGTCCGAGATTTCTTGGTCTTGCGCTTCTTGATGATGGGTTCAGAAGGAGAGGCTTCAGAATGTTTTCTCTTCTTAGCTTCAGCCTCTGCAGTCCGTGTCTTCTTTTTCTTCTTCGCGGCCATCCTGGGGTCAATGCCGGGACGCCCAAGTGCCTTGCGTTTCTCTGCCTCATTGTAGGCCTGCACGCAGCGATCAGCCAAAGTCTTCATGCGTTCTCGCGAGCCTTGAGCTTCGGCACGCGTCTTCAGGAAGTTCTCTTTCAGCTCTTTTGAAGCTTTTGGCCTTTCTTCTGCTTCGGCTTCGGAGCGCAGCAGGGGCGTCATCTGACTCAGTATCTGCTGGAGGGTCATTCACAGCAGTCCCTTGGACTAGGATGCGAGTGATGAGGCCAGCAAGATTGGCATACGGCCCGATGATATTGGGATCGGCGTTGCGTGTGCCATCTGCCCTTGGTGAGGAGGGACCAGGGTTGAAGTCAAGCCCAAATTTCTTCTTGTTTATCTTCGCTGACTGTTGTGCAAACTGAAAGTTGCGCTTGAAGAGATTATCATCGCGGCACCAGAGAAGTGATGACGGATGTGCCTCAGCTGGCTGTGGTCCTCTCACCATGCATGGATAGAAGCCTTGAGCAATGGCTTCGACTCTGGACCTGGGTACGAGATTTTTGTATAGTACGTCTCCCCACGGTCTCTTGATGGCGCACTTCTCCGCATATTCCTGAGTGACGAAGCGGTAGTGGAACCATTGCTCTGCCCAATATCTTCGAATCCATTGGATTCGTGTCTTGCGCTGACCATAGCTTTCTTCAGGATCAGTTTTGTACATCTCTGCCAATTCATCAGGCAGATCTTTGGACGTTTCACCACGTCGCTGTCTGCCTCCCTTCCTTGCTGCTGTTTCTGAAGCCATGAATAACTTGGAAGGCTTCAAGATGTTCAAAGGCTTCAAAGGCTTCCTTTTGCAAGAACTGGCTTCAGGCGAGTTGATGTGATGCTGCAAGTACTCTGCAAATGAATGCAGACTATGAGAACCAAAGGATTCTCCCACGGACATGTACCTGTGACAGCATTAAGGTGCGAGGGAAGGGGAAGAGGTCATATGCATTCTCAGAAGATTTTGAAGATAAATCGGTTTAGAAAGACATTGACCCCCCCCCCCCCCCCCCCCACCCCCCCCACCCCACCCCCCCCCCCCCCCCCCGCCCCCCCCCCCCCCCCACCCACCCCCCACCCCCCCCCCCCCCCCCCCCCCCCCCCCCCCCACCCCCCCCCCCCCCCCCCCACCCTAAGACTACACAATTCATGACCAACACCACCACCGACAAAGTGGCCTACCGACCATCCAACCTGAACATCTGTCACTTTCTACCATAAGAAGTTTATCTTCACACAAGTTAGATATCTCAATCTGCATCTCATAACCTGCCTGCAAGACATTCACTTATAGATAAGAAGTTGGTTCCAGATTTGTACGAACCCATAGATCAGTACAAGTGAGGAATCTAACTACTTTATGAAGCACAAGTGAATATACTAGGCATGTTATGAGATGCAGCGAGAGATTTAACTGGTGTGATGTGAAGAGAAACTCCTTATGGCAGAAAGTGACTGAACTATGGGATCAAAAGAGGCTGTAAAAAGAGGTTTTATTTACCACACTTGGAACTGCTAGACGAAGTGAGAGTTGAGGTCGAGCAGTTCGATCCTCCGTGCCCTAACTTGGCGACGGAAGACACCTACGGCGACGGCGGAGAGAGCGATGTCCGCTGTCGGCGTGAAAACGGCGTCGGAGAGGTTGCGGCAGTGAAGCGCTTCGTCGCCGGCGTCGTCGAGTGCTAGCGGTGGCGCTAGGGTTCGTGCGAGGGTGGAAGAAGGAGATAATGACCGCAGTGAATCGTGTATTTATAGGGATAGAGGCGGCACTGCGCTATTACGCAGGTACCCCTGGCGGTTCGCATTTGAGGCACGCGTGGCCAGTTAGAGGAAGATTGGGATTTGTTCCACGTCCCACGCACGCCTAAATTGTCGGGCGGTCGTTCCTGCTTCTCCGGATCTTATGTGGAGGAATGAGCATTAAAAACGGACTTTTATGGTTGTCACTATGTCTTCAGCTGACAAGGACACAGTGAAGACATTTGACAGTTTCAACAGAATGCATATGACTTGGAGAGATAGAGTTTGAGATAGAAAGCATAGAGAGGTTAGGGTCCGATCACATTCACTTAGTTCAAAAGATTCAACCAAGAAGACATAGCTATAAGTGAATGCTGTAGAGGACAGAACATCAGTACATATATATCCATATAATCAACGCAGTGAAGATAATCATGAAGACATATTGAGAATGAAGCCAAACCAAATGTGAAGACATTGAGAGGTAACGCCATGAGAGAAACACTTCAAAATGGAACGTTTGGTGGTGGCGTTACCCACCGTATAGGAAGTATTAGACCCAGACACGGCGCACAATTGTCGTGGCGCTCCAAAGTCAAATTCCACATTAATGTATTCACACTTAGAGTGTATGTCTTCATTAATTGAAGATATACTTTACTTTGTGTGTTGCACATCTAAGTCATCAATATGCATAAGTGTTAGGATGTGTGCCTGATCACAGGACATTTGAGGATTCCAAGATATTTAGCTCACACCGTAACTTGCAAAACCTCTTCTTATCCACGGGCTTGGTGAAGATATTTGCCAATTGCTCTTTAGTGTTGACGTGTATGATATCAATGTCTTCCTTCACAACATGATCTCTGAGAAAGTGATGACGAATTTCAATGTGCTTTGTCTTCGAGTGCTGAACTGGGTTGTTGGCAATCTTGATGGCGCTTTCGTTGTCGCAGTAAAGTGGCACTTGCTTCAGATGAATGCCATAGTCCTTGAGTGTTTGCTTCATCCACAGAAGCTGAGCGCAGCAAGATCCAGCAGCAATGTATTCAGATTCAGCAGTGGAGAGAGATACACAGTTCTACTTCTTTGAAGACCAACATACAAGTGATCGTCCCAGAAAGTGACATGTTCCTGATGTAGACTTGCGATCAACCTTGTCTCCAGCAAAATCAGCATCCGAAAATCCAACCAAATCAAACTCTGAGCCCTTTGGATACCATAATCCTAGAGTTGGGGTGTGAGCCAAATATCGAAGAATTCGCTTCACAGCTAAGTGATGCGACTCCTTTGGTGTCGCTTGAAATCGAGCACACATGCAAACACTAAGCATGATATCTGGCCTAGATGCACATAAATAAAGCAAAGACCCAATCATGGAGCGGTATACCTTTTGATCGAACTCTTTACCATTGTCGTCGGGACCCAGATGATGCTTGGCTGGCATTGGTGTTGTGAAGCCTTTGCATACCGAACTTCTTCAGGCACTCTTTAAGATATTTCTCTTGAGATATGAAGATGCCATTGCGTTGTTGCCGTATTTGAAGACCAAGGAAAAACTTTCAGCTCCCCCATCATGGACATCTAATATTGCTCTTGCATCATATATCCAACTCTTCACTATACTTCTGAATTGGTGCAGCCGAAGATAATGTCATCCACATATATTTGGCACACAAACAGTTCACCATCATATGTCTTCGTGAAAAGAGTGGGATCCAGGGAACCAGGTATGAAGCCTTTGCTCTTCAGAAAGTACTTGAGTGTATCATACCAGGCCCTAGGGGCTTGTTTGAGGCCATACAGTGCCTTGTTGAGCTTGTATACCATATCAGGATGTTTTGGATTTTCAAAGCCAGGTGGTTGTGCAACATACACTTCTTCTTCAATCTTGCCATTGAGAAAGGCACTTTTCACATCCATCTGATAGAGAAGTATGTTATGATGATTTGCATAGGCCAGCAGTATGCGTATGGCTTCAAGCCTAGCCACAGGAGCAAATGTTTCATCGAAGTCAATGCCCTTCCACTTGAGTATATCCTTGAGCAACGAGACGAGCTTTGTTTCTGACAACTTGACCATGCTCATCTTGCTTGTTGCGGTATATCCATTTGGTGCCTATTATGTTGTGCTTCCGTGGATCAGGACGCTTAACCAGTTCCCATACATTATTCAGCTCAAACTGTTGAAGCTCTTCTTGCATAGCTTGAATCCATTCAGGTTCCATGAAGGCTTCTTCAACTTTCTTGGGTTCTGATATTGAGACGAATGCGAAATGCCCACAGAAGTTTGTTAGCTGAGTTGCCCTTGAACGAGTGAGTGGACCAGGTGCATTGATGCTGTCAAGTATTTTGTCAATCTGCACTTCATTGGCAACACGAGGATGTACCGGGCGAAGACTTTGCTCTTGCTGATCTATGTTGTGATTGTGAGGAATGTCTTCAGGCTGAGAATTATCTTCATGTGGATCAGGTGCTGAGATGATGAGTTCTTCTTCAGGATGAGCTTCAAAGGGTATAATCTCTCCAGTTCCCATAAGCTTGATTGATTCACTAGCTGGAACTTCATCTAGCACATTTGGCAGTTGCTCTCTTTGTGAACCATTGGTTTCATCGAACTGCACATCCACTGTTTCAACCACTTTGTAGTGAAAGAGATTGAAGACTCTGTAGGAGTGCAAATCCTTTCCATATCCAAGCATGAAGCCCTCATGTGCTTTTGGAGCAAACTTTGAGGTGTGGTGTGGGTCCTTGATCCAGCATCTTGCGCCAAATACTCTGAAGTAGCTGACATTTGGCTTCTTGCCAGTTAGGAGTTCATAAGATGTTTTGTTCAGAAGCTTGTGAAGATAAACACGATTGATTGTATGGCATGCAGTGTCAATGGCTTCAGTCCAGAATTTTCTTGGAGTCTTGTATTCATCTAGCATTGTTCTGGCCATCTCAATGAGTGTTCTGTTCTTGTGTTCGACGATGCCATTTTGCTGTGGCGTGTATGGAGCTGAGAATTCATGAGTGATGCCCAATGTGTCAAGATATGTATCAAGGCCAGTGTTCTTGAATTCAGTGCCATTGTCACTTCTGATGTGCTTTATCTTGGCGCCAAAATTGTTCATAGCACGATTGGCGAAGCGTCTGATAACGTCCTGCACTTCAGTCTTGTAAAGGATTATGTGCACCCAAGTATATCTAGAGTAATCATCAACAATGACGAAGCCATAGAGGCATGCAGTAGTGGAAAAATTTGAGTAGTGAGTGGGACCAAAAAGATCCATGTGAAGCAGTTCGAAGGGTCGAGTAGTGGTCATGATTGTCTTTGAAGGATGTTTTGCCCTTGTCATCTTCCCTGCTTCACAGGCACCGCATAAGTGATCTTTCTTGAACTTGACGCCCTCGATGCCTATGACGTGCTTTTTCTTCGCAAGGGTGTGGAGGTTCCTCATGCCAGCATGCCCAAGCCTTCGATGCCAAAGCCAGCATTCTGAAGCTTTTGCAAGAAGACATACTGCAAGTTGTGGTCCTGCTGAGAAATCTACCACATACAAATCACCTTTCCTATACCCTTCAAACACTAGAGATTTGTCAGATTCCATTAGCACCAGGCAGCGATATTTGCCAAACATTACAATCATATTCAAATCGCAAAGCATTGAGACAGACATTAAGTTGAAGCCAAGGGATTCAACAAGCATGACTTTATCCATGTGTTGATCCTTTGAGATTGCAACTCTACCTAGACCCAATACCTTACTTTTACCAGTGTCAGCGAATGTAATGTGGCTCTTGTCGGATGGACGTAAAGTTGAGTCCATAAGAAGGCTTCTTCTGCCAGTCATGTGATTTGTACACCCACTGTCAATAATCCATTCTGAAGACTTTGAAGTCGCTGGTGTCGTACCCTACAGTGCAGTTAGGGGGATAGGCTTCACGAAGAGTGTTGTGAAGCATAAACATTTGACGAACCAGTGGGTTATGAAAACTTAGATCCAGATTAGGACTAATGGGGAGAGTAGCATGCGATTCAGGAACGAAGTACATAATGATGCCATTTGGGCAGTTTATCTTGCGCCCCACAAGATTTTTATGGTCCCCAGCAATAGCATCAGAAGATTTTGTTTTTGTGCTGGAGACCTTTCCCTGCAAAAGAGAGTTAAGCTTTCTTAACCACCCACATCTTCAAGGGTGGCTTAGAAGCTATGAGTCTAAGTGCAGCATCTGAGAATTTTGGCTTTGAAGCCTTAGCAAACAGTCTAGCAGGGGGACAATAATACTCATAGGCATAAGCAGAATAATTTTTGGTCATATGAACATGACGGTTCGATGAACCGCTCTCATATTCATATGCCTGAGTATGGTTTCCCTGCAAAACATTTGCGTTAGTGTGACTCAGGTGAGTCCTCTGTCTGTATGAAGCCTTTGGACCGAGGTTTGTCTTCTTCAAGTGAGGTGTCATGAAGACATTCACAGGAAGATTTTCCAGACATGTTTTCGGAACCCAGATCTTCTTCATAGGCGGTCCATTCCTGCAGTTAGTACCAATGTACCTGGCAAACACTTCACCATTCTGATTCTTAAACAGTTTATAGTTTGCATCAAAGGATTCATCAATGATAATTGGGTTAGCACAAGTGAAGCCAGATAGATTGGATGGATCTACTGAGGATTCCTTTGCAGCAACCCATATGGTTTTGGGGTACTGCTCAGGTTTCCAGTAAGAGCCATCTGCATTATTTTCCTCACGAACCCAACACCCTCTTTCCTAGGGTTTACGATTCAGGATCTGCTTTTTGAGGACATCACATAATGTCTGATGCCCTTGAAGACTTTTGTACATCCCTGTTTCAAGCAATGTCTTCAACCTAGCATTCTCATCAGCAATAGCAGTGGTATCCTCAGCAGAGGGGTTAGTTACCACATCAACAGTTGAAGATATTGCAACAGCAGTAGCAGTGGAACATTCAGCAACAGAATAGCATTATCACGCTCAATGCATTTAAGACATGGTGGTTCAAATCCTTCCTGAGCGGGACTGATCTGTTCGAGCGAAGTGACTCATTTTCCTTTTGAAGATCTTCATGATCCGCTCTCAACTTCTCAAGATCTTGCTTCTTTTGAAGATAATCATAGGAGAGCTTTTCATGAGTAGTTGAGAGAGTCTCAAGACGATCTTCAAGTTCCTGATACTTAACGTGAAGATTTTTTATGTCTTCAATTAAGGATTCAGAACGAGTCATTTCGGCACCCAACAGATCATCGCTTCTGTCTAACAGTTTTTGAATATGTTCCATAGCTTTCTGTTGTTCAGTTGCAATTTTAGCAAGTGTTCTGTAGCTAGGTTTTGAATCACATTCAGAGTCATCGTCACTAGATGTTTCATAGCGAGTAGTGCGTGTGTTTACCTTGGCACCGCGTGCCATGAAGCAGTAGGTAGGAGTGGAGTCGTTCTTGTCATTTGCGTCGGTGTCGGTGATGCAGTCATTGTCTTCAGTGTTGAAGATGGACTTGGCGACGTATGCTGTAGCCAGACTCGCAATGCCAGAATCAGACTCCTCCTCAGACTCCACCTCTGCCTCCTCAGATGCGGACTCCTCCTCTGAATCCATCTCCTTTCCAACAAACGCACGTGCCTTGCCAGATGAGCTCTTCTTGTGTGATGAAGACTTTGATGAAGACTTGGAAGAAGACTTTGAGTATTTCTTCTTCTTCTTGTCGTCAGAATCATATTCCTTGCTCTTCTTCTTCCTTCTGTTCTCATTGTCCCACTGTGGACACTCAGAGATGAAGTGCCCAGTTTTCTTGCACTTGTGACATGTTTTCTTCTTGTAGTCATGAGCAGAAGCTTCATCATTCCTTGAGCTTGATCGTGAAGATTTTCTGAAGCCTTTCTTCTTGGTGAATTTTTGAAACTTCTTCACTAGCATTGCAAGTTCTCTTCCAATGTCTTCAGGATCATCAGAACTGCAGTCAGATTCTTCTTCAGATGAGGAGACAGCTTTTGCCTTCAAGGCACGAGTTCGCCCATAGTTTGGACCGTAGATATCTCTTTTCTCAGAAAGCTGAAACTCATGTGTGGATCTCTCTGGGTTGAGATGCCTTCATTGACTTTGGAGAGCCAGTCCTAGATCAGCTTGGATGTCTTCAAAGCACTCACACGGCCATACTGTCCTTTGGTCAGATGACCACAGATGATCTTCTTGGCAGTAGAGTCCAGTTGAACGAATTTCTTGACATCAGCAGCAGTGACACCTTCTCCAGCCTTGGGAACGCCGTTTTCGACGACATACCATAGGTCGACGTCAATGGCTTCAAGATGCATACGCATCTTATTCTTCCAGTAGGGATATTCAGTTCCATCGAAGACGGGGCACGCAACGGAGACTTTAATTATCCCTGCAGTCGACATAGCTAAAACTCCAGGTGGTTAAACCGAATCACACAGAACAAGGGAGCACCTCGCTCTGATACCAATTGAAAGTGCGTTATATCGACTAGAGGGGGGGTGAATAGGCGATTTTTATGAAAGTCTTCAGAACATGGGAGTTTTGAAGACAAACGATAAAATTAAACCTATTACCATGCAGCGGAAAGTAGACTACACTAGGCAAACCATAGTCAAGTATTCAATGAAGTGAAAGCACAAAGACTAGTAGCAGCTAGGTAGTAAGGATCAGGTAGGAAGATATTCTGAAGCCAAACAGAACACGCAGTCACTCAGTGAAGACAAATGATAAAGCAAACATACAATGACTTCACAAGGAGAAACAGTAAGTAAAGTGAAGTGAGGATGAAACCAGTGACTCGTTGAAGACAATGATTTGTTGGACCAGTTCCAGTTGCTGTGACAACTGTACGTCTGGTTGGAGCGGCTAGGTATTTAAACCTTAGGACACACAGTCCCGGACACCCAGTCCTGAACACGCAGCTCAGGACACCCAGTCCTCACCGTATTCTCCTTGAGCTAAGGTCACATAGACCTCGCCCAATCACTCTAGTAAGTCTTCAAGGTAGACTCCCAAACCTTCACAGACTTTGTTCACTGGCAATCCACAATGTCTCTTGGAAGCTTAGAACGCGACGCCTAACCGGCTGGAGGATGCACAGTCCTTAAGTGTAATAAGTCTTCAGATCACACAGACAAGAAGACTTAAGTGATGCCCAATTTTGTCTGGCTCTAGGTGGTTAGGTCTTTATCCTCTCAAGGAATTCTCTCTCAAAGGCTTCGAGGTGGGTTGCTCTCAAACGACAAAAGTCGTACTATCAATCTGAGCAGCCAACCGTTTATGGTTGTAGGGGGTGGGCTATTCATAGCCACTTGGCAACCCGACCTGATTTGTCCGAAATGACCCTGGGTCACTAAGGAACTGACACGTGTCCCAACGGTCAGATTTCAAACTCACACGGCAACTTTACTTGGGCTATAAGCAAAGCTGACTTGTCCGACTCAGGACAAGATTCGCTCTCATTGTCTTCACTCGAAGACATATGTTTTTGGTTTAGGCATCACTTCAGTCATTCTGACTGGTTCTCTTGGACCCCACTTAACAGTACGGTGGTTCCTATGACTCAACACAAAAGAAAAAGAACTACGAAAGATCTAAGTCTTCGAGCTCCATAGGCTTCATATCGTGTCTTCTCTTGTCATAGTCTTCAATGTGAATATCTTCATATACCACCTTTGACTTCAATGTCTTCATACATTTTTAGGGGTCATCTCTGGTAGTAAAACCGAATCATGAGGGACTTCTACCTGTGTTATCCTGTAATTCTCACAAACACATTAGTCCCTCAACTAGGTTTGTCGTCAATACTCCAAAACCAACTAGGGGTGGCACTAGATGCACTTACAGCCTTGCCCAGTAGGCTTACTCATAGGAGACGTCCTCCGGGTGTTGTTGGTGCCACTCCGCCATGACCCGCTCGTCCTCATAGGTGATGAGGAGGCGGTTCTGCCGCTCAGCATGCTCCGCACGGTCTTGTGCCGTGCAAAGACGAGGTGGCGGGGCGACGTCCAGCGCCTGGTGCAGCGTGTGGACATCGTGGAAGTTCATCTGCTGGCGTGGCCTGCCTAGGCGCCACGCCGCCGCGTCGTATGTGCGGGCGGCCTCGTGCGTCATCTCGAAGGTGCCGAGGCCGAGCCGGAGTTGGCCGGATCGTATCTCCGAGTAGAACTCGCCGTTGGGGCGCTGGCGAACGCCGCGGTATCCCGACACTCCTCGGCGGCGCGGCGACATGGTGGCGGGGCGCTGGAGCGGTGGCGCGGGTGGCAGCGAAAGCAACCAAGGAAGTGATGGAGGGGCGTGTGGCAACGGAAGAGGAAGAGAAGCGTGTGCAATAGGCGTGTGGCGCGTGCCGCATTTTATAGGCGCGCCGGAAGCGGTGCAGCAAAAAAGCACGCGACCTGCCGTCTTTTCCCACGCGCGCGCAAACCGTTCCCGTGCGCGCGATTTTCCCGCCACCGCTGGAGCGCGCTGAAACGTCCCGCACGCCCAAAAGACTCGGTTTACCGCGCGCGCGCTTTTTACCGTGGCTGTTGGAGATGCTCTTAATATGTGAAAACCTCTCTTTCTTTATTACTTCCTATTAATTGCAACGATGACCAAAACTATGTTTGTCAAGTCTCAACAACTTGTATTCATCATACTCTTTTGTATGTGAAGTCATTACTCTCCATAAGATCAATATGATCTGTTTATTTCTTTTTATTCCTTGTTTATTTCCTTAAGATCATAGCAAGATAACCAAGCCCTTGACTGAAGACTAATCTTTATTATATATAGCTCACGGACTTGATTACATAGATAAGGATCAACACAAAACTCAAAGCTAGATCATACTAAACTTTATTCTACTAGATCAAGATATAACCAAAAGGATCGAACTAAGAAAAACGGTAATGATAGAAGTGTGATGGTGATACGATACCGGGGCACTCCCCCAAGTTTGGTAGTTTCCAAGGGGAGTGCCCATACCCATGTTTTTATGTCTCTTTCTTCGGAGGTGGTGATGATGGAGTTGTTGATGATGTAGGCTTGTCGTCCATCTTCCATGGCATAGGCTCAGCATCATAGAAGGATGATTGAGTCTGCGGGATCCTCAAATCTGCAGCCAAACTCATCCTCTTGAATCTATATTCATACTCACAGTTTTGGTTTTGCAGGTCATAGATCTGGGCTTGGAGGTGCTCGATTTTCTCGTGAAGCTTGAGGATGGTCTCCCCAATATTCTTGGCATCGAGCTTGTGGTTGTTGGTGAACTCCGCGATCATCATGTGGTTGGCATCGAGTCCGCGTTCCACCATCCTCTGACACTTGAAAACTTGTTGCTCCATTGCTTCGAGTCTTGTCTCCACGCTTCCGGTCCTTCTTGGTCCCTCAACATCGCAGATGTGCAACACCCCCTCACACATCTCAATGGTTTGAGGGTGTTGCAGCACCTCCGCGAGGAAGGGGTTGATGACCTTCTCGAAAAACTTGTCCTTGGGGGCGCTTGAAGACATCATGGTGATCTAGATCTGTCGAAAAATAGCTCGAAACAAAAACACGAGATATTTATGTGGTACGGTGGTCAAAACCTTTGGGAGATTATATAATGAATTTTTACGGACCGAAAGAAGTATCGTGCAAGAAATCGAAGTCCGAAGGGCACACGAGGTGCCCACTTGGCAGGGGGCGTGCCCAGGGGGTAAGGTGCTCCCTCCACCCTCGTGGATGCCTCGTGTCCCTTTCGTACTACTTCTTATTTTCTTAAACATTCCAAAACGGAGAAAAATTGCCATTAGAACTGTTTTGGAGTCGGTTTACTTACCGTACCACATACCTATTCCTTTTCGGAGTCTGAAACATTCTCGAAAGTATCCCTTATGTACTCCTTCGGGGTTACGGTGTCAATAATATTGGTTTCAACGTTTATGGGATTACCTGAGATATGATGTTTGATTCTTTAACCATTCACCACCCTCGGATTTGTTCCTTCGAAGTTGTTGATTTTTATGGCACCGGAACGATAGACCTCCTCGGTAACGTAAGGACCTTCCCATTTAGAGAGGAGTTTTCCTGCAAAAAATCTTAAACGAGAGTTGTATAACAAAACATAATCACCTACATTAAACTCACAGTTTTGTATCCTTTTGTCATGCCATCTTTTAATCTTTTCTTTAAACAGTTTGGCATTCTCATAAGCCTGGGTTCTCCACTCATCAAGTGAGCTAATGTCAAATAACCTCTTCTCACAGACAAGTTTGAAATCATATTTGAGCTCTTTAATGGCCCAATATGCCTTATGTTCTAGTTTGAGAGGTATGTGACATCCTTTTCCACAAACCATTTTATACGGATACATACCCATAGGATTTTTATATGCTGTTCTATAGGCCCATAATGCATCATCGAGTTTCTTGGACCAATTCTTTCTAGATCTATTAATAGTCTTTTGCAAAATTAATTTAAGCTCTCTATTACCCAGTTCTACTTGACAACTAGACTGTGGGTGGTATGGAGATGCAATTCTATGATTAACATCATAATTAGCAAGTATTTTACGGAAAGTGTCATGGAATTGTCACAGCAGATGTCCTAGCAAAAGGACTTAGTCATAGGGCCATCACAAATAGGAAGCTTAAAGGGGTTAATCGGGACAAAGGACACGAGAGGTTCTATACTACTTCGGCCCCTTACGATGAAGGTAAAAGCCTACGTCTAGTTGTGTTGGTATTGCTGGGGTTTCGATCACCAAGAGGCTAGTTCGCCGGCTTGGTTATCGATCTCCTGTTTCTTGCCCTAAGCCGCCACCGGGTCATCCCCTTATATACACGGGTTGTCGCCTGGTGGCCTACAAAGTCCCGGTCGGCTCATAAATCGTGTCCGGCTCGGTGACTTCTTTTACATTCCTTTCCTTACAAGTCTTTCCTTACATACGGCGGTTTACAATATTGGGCCTTAAGCAGCCTCCAGGCCTTTAGGCCTCCTATAAGATTTAATAAACTATCGCCTTGAATGTCTACTGGGCTTCCTTTGTGACCCGCCATTGGGGCTGACCCGGCCCCTCCTGGGCGGGTCATAACTGATAGCTATATCCCCAACATTAGGCCCCAGGTTGACTTTGAACTTTGTTCTTTGTCAATCTTAAACACTTAAACAAAATCCATCTTCTTATCCTCGTAGAGGTTTTTGTAACCCACCATGACGTCATCTCTTGAAAACACGAAAAACTTTTATGACATCATCTCCCAACGGATCTTCATCTTTAATGCCTTCTGAGAATCGAGGCGCCCATTTAGTTAGATAACCATTATTCGGGTCTTCCTCGATTTTCGCGCCCTCCTGTTGGCTTATCCCCTTATAAATAGGCATGCCTCGGTCTTTTCTTATTCCTCTCTCTTCTTTGTCTTCTTCCTCTCGCAACTCCACTGCAGCTCGAGCCCCCCCCGCCGTTGTAGAGCATCTCGTCGTTGTCGACTTTGGCCGCTGCATCAACTAGAATCAGTTCAGAGAACGGCGGCAATCTTCCGTGGAGGATCCGTGGCCGTAAGTATTCACCCTCCATTCCTCAGATCCACATTTAGAGCTTCTAGGTTTTCGTGCATGTTCTTCGTAGTTCTTCGCAGTTCTTCCACTGCCGCCTCTTCTTGATCCAAAAAGAGATGTATGCTTATGCGGTAGTTGTTTTGTGCTTGCTCTTGACACTAGTAGACCCCTTTTCCTCAATCTAGTGCCTCATTAGGACTTACAAATTCATCTGCACTAAACTTTTAGGTCTAGAATTTTTTTCATTTTGAACAACCATTTGATCTGGAATAATACCAAGCAATTTGGGAAACTTGTTTGTCTCAACACTTAGCTGAATCTGCTTTCTCAAATATCTATAGTCATGGCGGCTTACTATGCCAGCTTACTTTTCCTTATATGACATTAGCCCTTATTTAAGCCACCATTACTCCCTTGTATCATCATCATTTACTTTCACCATTATTATTCAATTGAACCAACATGTTGCCTTCCTTTCAGTTCATTTTTGAACATCATGCCGTCCAAAGCACCGACTGTCTACAACTGGGTTCCCTCAACTGTGACTGAGGAAAATTTGAAGGAGTTCTTCTCCATAGGATTTTTGCCAGCCAAAAATGTCATGTCTTATCGTGCACCTGACCCGGACGAAGAACGGCCCAATCCAAGGGATGGTGAAGTCATTGTCTTTTCTGACCACATGAACCGTGGCTTTTCACCGCCCGACTCAAAATTCTTCAGAGATGTCCTCCATTTTTTCAAACTCCACCCTCAAGATATCGGGCCTAATTCCATATCCAATATCTGCAACTTCCAAGTGCTCTGTGAGGTGTACCTTCAGGAAGAGCCGACCGTGGAACTCTTTAGAGAGTATTTTTATCTGAACCGGCAGAACGAGTGCACCAACGGCCTTAGCTTGGAGCTTGGAGGCATCTCTATTCAGCGTCGACAGGGCGCTGTCTTCCCCCTCATAGTCTTGCCGAGTCATCCAAAAGACTGGAATCAGACTTGGTTCTATTGTCAAGACACTTCACCAGCAAACGAGAAGCCACTGCCGGGTTATCGCGCCGAGTGTCTTGACTCCAAATTCGTGCCCCCTGACAAGCTTACTGCTGCCGAACGCAAGAAGTTGATCCCATCAATCAAAAGGATTAACGCCTTATTAGGGAACGGCTTAACCGGAGTTGACTTGACCCGCTGCTGGGTCTCATGGCGGGTTATTCCTCTAAGCCGTCGATCAAAACTGATGTGTGAATATGGTGGAGGCCCAAATGATTCTCTTCGTCATAGCTCCGTCCAATTACCCAAAGAAGATATTGTTGCAATGTCAACCCTTCTGGTAAATGGCAAATACGAAGACTGTAGTAAAGTCGGGTTAAACCCCTTCTGCACACTTAACCCGACGCCAGAGGTAAAGAACTTCTGACCTCCTTCTTTGTATTTTTCCCAGCCATGTTAAGTACCTACCTGATCTTTCATCTTTGTTTATTCATCTGCAGGCCAGATCTGATTTCTGGAAAGCCAAGTACGACCACGAAGCTGCCAAGAAGGCTAGAGCCGCTGCTATCAACACCAAGAAAACGACCCGGCGGTCCAAGAAGAAGAAAAGTACCGCTGAGGATCTGATGAAGCTTGATGATACTTCTGAGTCGGAGGTATCCCTTGAGTCCCTTGGCCAACTTTTTAATAATCTTATTAACACTAATCATTGCCAGGACGACACAGGGGCCAGTTAGGCCATGGAAGAAGAGGTAACTATTTCCTCCGACTCACCCCATTTGCCAAGACAGAAACTTCGAGTCGTAACCCGGAAAGTAAGGTTTTCACACCCTTTGGCTTATCTGGATCCTCATTTTCTTTTGGAAAAGCAGCAACATGAGAGCCGCCGTCAGACCCGGAATGATGATGAACCGCCTGCTGTTCTTCAACAGACTCCTCAAAAATGCCAGAATAAGGTTTATTTCCTTGTCTTTGACTTTCTGTTAATGGATCTTCTCCCTTGCATTACTTACTTTGTTTTATCTTTGCAGGAGGTGTCACGCTCTTCTGGTGATTCGTCACAGACCCAATTTAGGGCCTTCAAGGCTGCCCCTGGGTAAGAAAGAACCCTCTTTCCTCCGTGTTTTTCAAATTGTATCTTTATACTAATAGTGTCATAACATTTCTTTTAGTGGTCAAGCTAAGTCCAAGAAGGCCAAGGTGACTAAACCAGCGGAAGACCCGCCAGTCCTGGTGCCTGAACCGTCCATGCCACCTTCTCCCCCTCCTACTGAAACTCCAGAAGACCCGGCCGCCAATGCCGAATTAAATCCTCCTGAGCCGTCAGCCGACAATACCACCGTTAACCCTTCTGCTACTGGACCATCCAGCTCGGTTAACCCGCCATCACCGTCTGCTCAAGACGTTCTGATCACTGGAAGCCGCTTCGTTGAGCCGGGGAATCCCACCGTGTTGGCTCGTCATACTGCGAAACAAGAGGCGCTGGAGAAACAAAAAGTGCATTTTGATATTTCACATTATGACCATTTGAATGCCAATGACATATTGTCCGGCTATCTCAGCCATGTGCACTCCAGCCGTGATGTAGAGATCGAAATGGTCAAGCAGTTGCAACTGAAGTATGAGGTATGTTCTTCTGGCTTACTTATATTCTACTAGCCCCCAAGTCTTCAGATGATGAGAAAACCGGAATGATCTGTAGACTTATGATATAGGCTAAGACTTTGCCTTTAAATTTTTCTGGAATCCAAAAATAGAACAAATCTTCACCTGTAGTCCCCAAGGGCCGGTTCATTTGACCATAAATGAACCAGTACTTTGAATTATCATAACTGTCTTGTGCTGAATCCAAAAAACATTGTAATCCGGCTTAACCTTGAGAAAATTGCTGAATAGCATACATTAGCCCCCAAGTGCCAAGTGTTGTTACTTTGTAAAGTACTTGGGACTTTAAAGTATGTTAAAATCATAAGAAATTGTTTTGGCATACATTAGCCCCCAATTGTCAAGTGGTTTTGCAGTGCAAAGTACTCGAGACTTGAATCTTGACTTTTGAACCTTAATTGACATCTTGACTCATCTGGGTATGTTTTGCAGAATGCTTTATCTGAACTGAGCTCGCAATTAACTGATGCGAAGACCCGGCTGGCGGATCAGGAGGCAGAAATCAAGTCTGCTGACTCCAAACTGCAATTAAATCTATCTGAGACGGAAAAATTAAAAACCAGCTTGACTGTAAGAAGAAAACCTGGGCTAAGGAAAAAATGCTGCTGACACAATGCGCCGAGAAAGCTGAAGCAGCCCTTGAAGAGGTGACGACAGAACTGACCGGATTAAAAGACCAGGTGTCTCAAATGGTGTCTGCCATCTTCAGTAAGTCATCTGTACTGACCTTTTTGACCTTCTTTCGACTTGGAATACAAACCGCTAGCCGACCCTTTGTTTAAAAACCATGTGCAGGCCCACGAAGCAAGAACCTGAGCCAAGACAACGTGACTAAACTGAAGGCGGTGTATACCTTAGTGGAGCAATTGTACATTGGCACACAACGGGCACTTGCCGCTATCTCTCCTGCCAATCAAGGACCCAACCGGCTCAGTGATGTTTTAAAGAAGCTGTCAATCTTACCCTCCAGGTTCCAAGAAGTCAAGCGCTCCTATGCTAGAGCCGGGGCTTTAACTGCCCTAAGCCGCTCCAAGGCTTGGGTGCCAGATCTAGACCCGGCGGATGTAGCCAGAGGGTACCCCACGGTAAAGGAAGATGGGTCACTGTTTGAACATGATGACTTCGTTGCTTGCGTGAGGGAGGTGCGACCTCAGGCCACCATTCTTGGAGATGAAACAAATATCGACAAATACCAGCCGGGTTTTGACTTGGACAATAAGAAGATGGCGACTCCCTCCTACAAAGTGACCGACCTTATCCCGCCGGTTCGTCAACATACATTTGCTCCGGATATTGATCCAGCCGGCTTGATTGATGAAGAAGCAGAATTTACTGCTGTAGACGGTTTTGACTGGTCAAAACCTAACTTCCAATTAGCAGAAGGCGGTGAGCCAGCGAGGGAGGAGTGAAGACCATCTTCATGGGCTTTTAAAAGCCTTGTAATAGATTAGCTGTGAAAACACTGCATAATTTGCCTATGCTATCGCGCATAAGACACCGTGTGTGATTCTGTGTTTGCTGATGTCAATATAAGCATCATATTTATGGTTGTCCCTGCAATATTTCTGCTCTGTTCCTGTATCTTTGACCTCCGGACCACCGGTTTGTATGACCCGGGTGATGAGTTTGATAATCAAGTCTTTGCGAAAAGTCAATGCTTCTGAATACCTGATGATTATCAAGCCCTGGCGGCTTGTTGGCAAATAGTCAAGCCGGTGCAAAGACCATGATTGATTATGTTGAAATTGAGACAACAAAAAACCAATAAGACAAATAACAGGTGGTAAACAAAATTAGCCTTGTAACTAAAGGTTGGGGTTTTTCTGATTCGAATACGATCAGTAAACCGGACCAAAGGGGTTAAGCTAAGATTCGAATACGATCATATAGCTCCAGTGGCTTTGGCGTTGCGCCGATCAAGAGGGTACCCACAGCTATGTTCTCTTTGGTTCAAATACGACCTATGTTTGAACAGGAAGCCCCCAAATGACCTTGAGAGGTTTTTAATGACCCTGATTCGAATATGATCCAAGTCGGACCCAAAAGGGGTTAAGCTATGATTCGAATACGATCAAGAAGCCCCCTAGTGAGTTTGGCTTTGAGCCGATCAAGAGGGTTATGACAACTATGTTCTCTTTGGTTCGAATACGACCTATGTTTGAACAGGAAGCCCCCAAGTGACCTTGATAGTTTACAGCTAGATTCGAATACGATCATTAGCCGGACCGAAAAAGGTTAGACTTGATTCAAATATGATCAGCTCCTTAATAGTCATTTGAAAATAGTAGTAAAAAATAGTAAAGATGCGTAATCTTTGAAAAGAAAAGAGACCGATGGTACTTCTTTATTACTTATCATAGTATATACAACCTCAAAGTATGTACATAGTGAGAGCCGGTGGCTCAGGTGTCGTATGGCCGAAGTTGAGCAATGTTCCACGGCCGGCGGGTCTCCTCTTCCGACTTACGTGAGTCTTTGTGCTCTCGAACGTCAATGAGGTAATATGACCCATTGTTTAAGTTCTTGCTGACCACAAAGGGTCCTTCCCAAGGTGGGGATAGCTTGTGTGCATCTGACAGATCCTGGACGAGCCGGAGCACCAGGTCACCTTCTTGAAAAGTCCTGGACTTAACCCGGCGGCTGTGGTAACGACGTAGGTCCTGTTGATAAATTGCCGATCGAGCCGCTGCTAAGTCTCTTTCCTCATCTAACAAGTCAAGTGCATCCTGTCTGGCTTGTTCATTGTTAGCTTCAACATAAGCCGCCACACGGGGCGAGTCATGACGGATGTCACTAGGCAACACGGCTTCCGCTCCATAAACCATGAAGAAAGGTGTATAACCTGTAGACCTGTTAGGGGTGGTGTTGATACTCCACAACACCGAGGGTAACTCCTCTACCCAACAACCCGGCATTCGCTGCAAGGGAACCATAAGCCGGGGCTTGAGACCTTTTAAGATTTCCTGATTTGCTCTCTCAGCCTAACCATTGGATTGAGGATGAGCTACAGAAGAAACATCAAGCCGGATATGCTCGCGCTGACAGAACTCCTCCATAGCCCCTTGGGATAGATTAGTGCCATTGTCAGCGATAATGCTGTGTGGAAAACCAAAACTGAAGATCACCTTTTTCATGAACTAAACCGCTGTGGCCGCATCACACTTACTCACTGGTTCTGCCTCAACCCACTTTGTGAATTTGTCAACTGCCACTAAAAGATGTGTCTTTTTATCCTTAGACCTTTTGAAAGGTCCAACCATGTCAAGCCCCCAGACCGCAAACGGCCAAGTGATTGGAATCATTCGCAGCTCTTGAGCCGGCACATGTGCTCGTCGTGCGAATTTTTGACATCCATCACATCTACTGACCAGATCTTCTGCATCAGCGTGAGCCGTCAACTAGTAAAAACCATGACGAAAAGCTTTGGCCACCAGAGATTTTGACCCGGCGTGATGACCACAATCACCTTCATGGATCTCACGAAGTATTTCTTGGCCTTCTTCAGGGGAAACACACCGCTGAAACGCTCCAGAGACGCTGCGATGGTATAGTTCTCCGTCAGAAATCGTCATTGACTTAGACCGCCGGGTTATCTGTTGGGCCAGGGTCTCATCCACTGGCAGCTCACCCCGGGTCATGTAAGCCAAGAACGGCACTGTCCAATCTAGGATGACATGAAGAGCCGCCACCAACTGCGCCTCCGGGTCAGGAACGGCTAGATCTTCTTCTGTAGGTAACTTAACAGATGGGTTATGCAAAATATCCAGGAAGGTGTTAGGTGGCACCGGCTTACGTTGAGATCCCAACCGGCTTAAAGCATCAGCCGCTTCATTCTTCTTACAGTCAATGTGCTCCACCTGATAACCTTTAAAATGCCCTACAACAGCATCAACTTCACGGTGATAAGCCGCCATGAGAGGATCTTTGGAATCCCACTTGCCTGACACCTATTGAGCTACCAAATCTGAGTCGCCAAGACACCGGACCTGGCTCAGGCTCATCTCTTTAGCCATTCGAAGACCATGGAGCAACGCTTCATATTCCGCCGCATTGTTAGTGCAAGGAAACATCAGCCGCAACACATAACAAAATTTGTCACCTCGAGGGGAGGTTAAAACAACTCCAGCCCCCGAGCCTTCCATCTGTCTGGACCCATCAAAGTGAATAGTCCAATATGTGTTGTCTGGTTTCTCCTCCGGCATCTGCATCTCCGTCCAGTCATTAATAAAGTCAACCAGTGCTTGAGACATGATCACAGTACGTGGTACATACTTCAACCCATGAGACCCAAGCTCAATGGCCCACTTGGCGACTCGTCCAATGGCTTCTCTATTTTGAATGATGTCTCCCAAAGGAGCAGAGCTAACCACAATGATTGGGTGACCCTGAAAGTAATGTTTGAGCTTCCGGCTTGCCGTGAACACCCCATACACGAGCTTCTGCCAATGTGGATATCTTTGTTTAGATTCAATCAACACCTCACTAACGTAGTAAACCGGCCGTTGAACCGGATGTTCTATGCCAACCTCCTTGCGCTCCACCACTATTGCCACACTAACAGCTCGTGAGTTGGCGGCTACATATAACAATAGATGCTCTTTCTCGACTGGAGCAGCAAGGCCCGGCAGCTCAGCAAGCTGTTTCTTTAGATCCTCAAAAGCAGAGTTCGCAGCATCGCTCCAAACGAAATCATCCGTTTTCTTCATCATCTGATACAAAGGCATCGCCTTCTCCCCTAACCGGCTTATGAGCCGGCTCAAAGCAACAACACGACCCGCCAGCCGTTGAACGTCATTGATGCATGTTGGTTTAGCCAGGGATGTGATTGCCTTAATCTTCTCCGGGTTAGCTTCAATACCTCGGTTGGACACCAAAAAACCCAAAAGCTTGCCAACTAGGACTCCAAAAACACACTTGGCCGGGTTAAGCATCATTTTGTAGACCCGGAGGTTATCAAAGGTCTCTTTCAGATCTATGACCAAGGTTTCCTCCTTCCTGGACTTTACCACTATATCATCCACATAAGCATGAACATTAAGCCCAATCTGATTGTGAAGGAAATTCTGCATACACCATTGATAATTTGCCTGGGCACTCTTGAGCCTGAAGGGCATAGACACATAGCAGAAGGCTCCAAATGAAGTGATGAAAGCTGTCTTCTCCTGGTCCTTGACTGCCATCTTCATATGATGATAACCTGAATAAGCATCCAGAAAACTCAAACATGCGCAATCCGCCATAGCATCGGTGATCTGATCAATACAGGGGAGAGCAAAATGGTCAGCCAGACAAGCCTTGTTTAAATCGGTGTAATCCACACACATACGCCAGGTGCCGTTCTTTTTTAGTACAAGCACCGGGTTAGCCAACCACTATGGGTGAAAAACTTCCACAATGAACCCGGCTGCCAAGAGCCGGGCCACCTCCTCTCCAATGGCTTTGTGCCGTTCCACGTTAAACCGTCGGAGAAACTGCCTGACCGGCTTAAACTGTGGGTCAATATTGAGAGTGTGCTCAGCGCGCTTTCCTATTTTGGATCCAAGTTGGCACTGATGATGAACTGCTTGGATGAGTCATCGGGCACAAAATCAACCGTCTTGGTGTCATCAGCTGACTTGAATTTCAACACCGGTTCATGCTCTGTTGTTGGCTTCTTTAAAGACGTCATGTCTGCCGGGTCAACATTATCTTTATAAAACTTTAGCTCCTCTGTTGCACAAGCAGACTCAGCGTATGCAACATCTCCTTCTTCACATTCCAGGGCTATTTTCCGGCTTCCATGTACTGTAATGGTGCCCTTATAACCCGACATCTTGAGCTACAAATACACATAACACGGCCGAGCCATGAACTTGGCGTAAGCCGGCCGTCCAAACAAAGCATGATATGGGCTTTTGATCTTAACCACCTCAAAGGTTAATTTCTCCGCTCTGGAATCATATTCATCCCCAAAGGCTACTTCCAGTTTAATCTTGCCAACTGGGTATGCCGATTTGCTAGGTAGCACACCGTGAAAAACAGTGTTGGATTGCTTAAGACTTTTATCAGTCAACCCCATCCGACGAAACGTCTCATAGTAGAGTATGTTGAGACTACTGCCTCCATCCATGAGTACTTTAGTGAATTTATATCCACCAACCTGAGGCGCTACTACCAAGGCCAAGTGACCCACATTGTCAACCTGGGGAGGATGATCCTGTCTGCTCCACACAATAGGCTGTTCTGACCACCGTAAGTAACACGGAATCGCCGGCTCAACGACATTGACAGCCCTCTTGTGCAGCTTTTGGTCCCTCTTGCACAAGCTAGTGGTAAATACATGATATTGCCCACTATTCAACTGTTTTGGGTTGCTCTGATATCCGGATTGCTGCTGATTACCTTGGCCGGGTTGTGGATTATAACCTCCTTGGTTACCCGCATGTCCCTGACCGTGAAAACCGCCTCCACCTGAGCCGGTGCCCGGGCCATGAAAGCCGCCTCCACCTGAACTGCCGCCAGGGCCGTGACTTCCATCAAATGCATTTGAATTTTTAAACGCTTTCATGATTGTACATTCCTTCCACAGATGGGTGGCTGGCTTCTCCCGGGTGTCGTGTCTTGGACAAGGTTCATTCAATAGTTTCTCAAGGGTGGGACCTGACCCGCCCGACCGAGGGGGTTGCCTACCCTTGCGCTGTTGATTGTTGCCCTGTGCATTGGTGTTAGCCACAAATTCGTCAGCCTTACATTTATTACCTCCTTGATTTGTCGGGTTATGCTGGTGGCCCTTGCCGTTGCCATTCTTCTTTCCCTTCCCTATCTTTTCTTCATCAGACATAGGGTCCTTGGTACTATCAGAATCAGCATACTTGACGAGAGCCGCCATCAACTGGCCCATGTCATTGCAGTCACGTTTAAGCCACCCCAGCTTCTGTTTCAGAGGTTCAAAACGGCAATTTTTCTCCATAATTAGGTACACCATGATTAAAATGTGAACCACTACCGGTAATTAAATATCTAGGGACTCCAAACCTCGAAAAAATAGCCTCTTTAAGCATCTTAATACAGGTGTTATGATCGGCACTACTAGTTGGAATAGCTTCTACCCACTTAGTAAAGTAATCACCAGCAACTAAAATATGTGTATACCCATTAGAGGAAGGAAACGGTCCCATATAATCAAAGCCCCAAACATCAAATGGTTCAATAACATGTGAATAGTTCATAGGCATTTCTTAACGTCTACTAATATTACCAATTCTTTGACATTCATCACAAGACAAGACAAACTTACGGGCATCTTTGAAGAGAGTAGGCCAATAAAAACCGGATCACAATACCTTATGAGCAGTTCTATCTCTAGCGTGGTGTCCTCCATAATCCTCGGTGTGACACTTGCGAAGGATCTGTTCCTGTTCATGCTCAGGTACACAACATCTAATAACACCATCTACTCCTTCTTTATAAAGGTGTGGATCATCCCAAAAGTAATGTCTTAAATCATAGAAAACCTTTTTCTTTTGCTGGTATGTGAAACTAGGTGGTATAAATTTAGCAACTATGTAATTAGCATAATCAGCATACCATGGAGCAGTACGAGAAGCATTTATGACAGCTAATTGTTCATTAGGAAAGCTATCATCTATAGGTAGTGGGTCATCAAGAACATTCTCTAACCTAGACAAGTTGTCTGCAACGGGGTTCTCAGCTCCCTTTCTATCAATAATATGCAAATCAAATTCTTGTAGCAAGAGAACCCATCTAATAAGTCTAGGTTTAGCATCTTTCTTTTCCATAAGATATTTAATACCAATATGATCAGTGTGAACAGTTACTTTAGAATCAACAATATAAGTTCTGAACTTATCACAAGCAAATACAACTGCTAAAAATTCTTTTTTAGCAGTAGCACAATTTCTCTGGGCACTTTCTAGAGTTTTACTAGCATATTGGATAACATTTAATTTCTTATCAACTCTTTGTCCTAGAATAGCACCTACAACATAATCACTAGCATCACACATAATTTCAAAGGGTAAATTCCAATCAGGTGGATGAACAATAGGTGCAGAAATCAAGGCTTTCTTAAGTATTTCAAATGCTTCTACACAATCATCATCAAAGACAAAAGGAGCATATTTTTGTAAGAGATTAGTCAGAGGCCTAGAAATTTTTAAGAAGTCTTTAATGAACCTCCTATAGAAACGACATGACCAAGGAAACTTCTTATACCTTTAATGTCCTTAGGACACGACATCTTTTCAATAGCATCAACTTTAGCTTTATCAACTTCAATACCTCTTTTAGAAACTTTATGCCCCAAGACAATACCTTCATTGACCATAAAGTGGCACTTCTCCCAATTCAAGACAAGATTAGTTTCTTCACATCTCTGTAAAACTTGATCAAGGTTGCTTAAGCAATCATCAAAAGAAGTTCCATACACGGAGAAATCATCCATGAAAACCTCAACAATATTTTCACAAAAGTCAGAGAATATAGCAATAATACATCTTTGAAAGGTAGCAGGTGCATTACATTAACCAAAAGGCATACGTCTATAAGCAAAGGTTACCGAAAGGGCAAGTAAAAGTGGTATTTTCCTGATCCTCTTTCGACACAGGTATTTGAGAGAAACCAGAATAACCATCTAGAAAGAAAAAGTGTATGTTTGGATAATCTTTCTAGCATTTGATCAATAAAAGTTAAAGGGTAATGATCCTTTCTAGTAGCTTTATTTAATTTGCGGAAATCAATTACCATTTTATAACCTGTAACAATTCTTTGTGAGATCAATTCATCTTTATCATTAGGAACAACAGTAATACCTCCCTTCTTAGGGACACAATGGACAGGACTTACCCACTGACTATCAGCAACATGATAAATTATACTTTCCTCCAGAAGCTTTAGTATTTCATTTCTTACCACTTCTTTCATCTTAGAATTTAACCGTCGTTGGTGATCAACAACCGGCTTAGCATCTTTCTCCAATTTCATTTTGTGCTGGCATAGAGCGGGACTAATGCCCTTAAGATCATCAAGAGTATATCCAATAGCAACACAGTGCTTCTTCAGAGTTTTCAATAATCTCTCTTCTTCTTTCTCTGAAAGGTTAGCACTAATAATAACAGGATATATCTTATTTTCATCAATATAAGCATATTTGAGAGTATCATGTAATGGTTTAAGCTCAAACAAGGGATCACCCTTGGGTGGAGGAGGATCCCCTAGAATTTCAACAGGCAAGTTGTGTTTCAAAATAGGTCCCTGTTTAAAGAATACTTCATCTATTTCCCTTCTTTCATTCATAAACATATCATTTTCATGGTCTAGTAAATATTGTTCTAAATGATCATTAGGAGGTACGGCAATAGAAGCAAGACCAATAATTTCATCTTTACTAGGAAATTCTTTATCATCGGGTTGTCTATGAAATTTAACAAAATTAAAATCATGAGACATACCCCCTAAACCAACAGAAACAATATCCTTTTTGCAGTCTATCTTAGCATTAACAATATTCAAGAAGGGTCTACCAAATATAATGGGACAAAAGTCATCTTGTGGGGAACCAAGAACAAGAAAATCAGTAGGATATTTAACTTTACCACACAATACTTCAACATCTCTAACAATCCCAACTGGTGAAATAGTATCTCTATTGGCAAGCTTAATTGTAACATCAATACCTTCTATCTCAGCAGGTGCAATATTATGCATAATTTCTTCGTATAAAGAACGAGGTATTGGACTCGCACTAGCACCCATATCACATAAGCCATGATAGCAATGATCTCCTATTTTAATAGAAAAAACAAGCATGCCTACAACAGGTCTATGTTTGTTTTTAGTATCGGGTCTAGCAATTCTAGCAGCTTCATCACAAAAGTAAATAACGTGCCCATCAATATTATCAGACAAGAGATCTTTAACCATAGCAATACTAAGTTCAACTTTAATTTTCTCAGTGGGTGTAGGTGTTATAGCATTACTCTTAAGAACCACAGTTGAAGCTTTAGCATGATCCTTTATTCTAACAGGAAAAGGTGGTTTCTCAATATAAGCAGTAGGAACAATAGGATCAACATTATAAGTGATAGTCTTTTCTTCAACTTTAATAGGTTCAACTACTTTCACTTCAGGATGATATTTAAACCACTTCTCCTTAGGGAGATCAACATGAGTAGCAAATGATTCACAGAAAGAAGCTACTATCTCAGAGTCAAGTCCATATTTAGTGCTAAATTCACGAAAAGCATCGGTATCCATAAAAGATTTAACACAATAAAACTTAGGTGTTATAGCAGACTCCTTAACTTCGTCGAGTTCCCAATCTTCAGAGTTGCGTTTAATCCTTTCCAATAAATCCCATATGAATTCAATAGTCTTCATCATAAAAGAACCAGTACAAGAAGTATCGAGCATGGAGCGATTATTGAGAGAAAGCCGAGCATAATTTTTTTGAATAATAATTTATCTTGAGAGCTCATGATTGGGGCATGAATATAACATTGACTTAAGCCTCCCCCAAGCTTGAGAGATACTTTCTCCTTCGCGAGGACAAAAAATATATATATAATTACGATCACGATGAACCAGATGCATAGGATAAAACTTCTGATGAAATTCGAATTTCAATCGGTTGTAGTTCCATGATCCAATATCATCACATAGCCTAAACCATGTCAATGCCTTTCCCTTCAAAGATAAAGGGAAGACCTTCTTCTTGATAACATCCTCGGGCATACCTGCAAGCTTAAATAACCACAAACTTCATCCACATAGATTAGGTGCATATCGGGATGTAATGTTCCATCTCCTGTAAAAGGATTAGCTAGAAGTTTCTCTAACATACCTGAAGGAATTTCAAAGTAAATATTTTTAGTAGGTTCAGTAGGTCGAGGAGCAACTCTTTGATCTACTAGTCGGGGTGAAGATACCCTGAACAAGCCCCTCAAAGGATTGTTTTCCATAGTAAGAAGTGACAGTAAATTTCAGCACACTACATAAATTTTTCCTTACCAAATTCCACTTACCAAAGGCGCTTCACTCCCCGGAAACGACACCAAAAAAGAGTCTTGATGACCCAAAAGTATGGGGGATCTATCATAGTCCTTCCGATAAGTAAGAGTGTCGAATCCAATGAGGAACAGAAGGAAATGACAAGTGGTTTTCAGCAAGGTATTCTCTGCAAGCACTGAAATTATCGGTAACAGATAGTTTTGTGATAAGGTAATTCGTAACGGGTAACAAGTAATAAAACTAAACAAGGTGCAGCAAGGTGTCCCAATCCTTTTTGTAGCAAAGGACAAGCCTGTACAAACTCTTATATAAAGGAAAGCGCCCCCGAGGACAAATGGGAATTATTGTCAAGCTAGTTTTCATCATGCTCATATGATTCACGTTCGTTACTTTGATAGTTTGATATGTGGGTGGACCGGTGCTTGGGTACTGCCCTTCCTTTGACAAGCATCCCACTTATGATTAACCCCTCTCGCAAGCATATGCAACTATGATAGAAGAATTAAGGTAAACCTAACCATAGCATGAAACATGTGGATCCAAATCTGCCCCTTACGAAGCAACGCATAAACTAGGGTTTAAGCTTCTGTCACTCTAGCAACCCATCATCTACTTATTAATTCCCAATGCCTCCCCCTAGGCCCAAACAATGGTGATGTGTCATGTAGTCGACGTTCACATAACACCACTAGAGGAAAGACAACATACATCTCATCAAAATATCGAACAAATACCAAATTCACATGACTACTTATAGCAAGACTTCTCCCATGTCCTCAGGAACAAACGTAACTACTCACAAATCATATTCATGTTCATAATCAGAGGGGTATTAATATGCATAAAGGATCTGAACATATAATATTCCATCGAATAAACCAACTAGCATCAACTACAAGGAGCAATCAACACTACTAGCAACCCACAGGTACCAATCTGAGGTTTTGAGACAAAGGTCGGATACAAGAGATGAACTAGGGTTTGAGAGGAGATGGTGCTGGTGAAGATGTTGATGGAGATTGACCCCCTCCCATTGATAGGATCGATGGTGATGACGATGGTGATGATTTCCCCCTCCCGGAGGGATGTTTCCCCGGTAGAACAGCTCCGCCGGAGCCCTAGATTGGTTCGCCTCGAGACGGCGGCACTTCGTCCCGAAAGCCTTCTTTCCTCTTTTTCCAGGGCAAAAGACACCTTATACCAGAAGATGGGCATTGGAGGCCTGCCAGGTGGCCCACGATGCAGGGGGACGCGCCCCGGGGGGTAGGGCATGCCCTCCACCCTCGTGGACGGTGGCTGGCCCCCCTCTGGTGCTTTCGTCGCCCAATATTTTTAATATAATCCAAAACTGACTTTCGTGGAGTTTCAGGACTTTTGGAGTTGTGCAGAATAGGTCTATAATATTTGCTCCTTTTCCAGCCCAGAATTCCAGCTGTCAGCATTCTCCCTCTTCATGTAAACCTTGTAAAATAAGAGAGAAAAGGCATAAGTATTGTGACATAATATGTAATAATAGCCCATAATGTAATAAATATCGATATAAAAGCATGATGCAAAATGGACGTATCATCCTTCACTTCCGAGGATCTGGAACGGGCCCTTTCTAAGCAAAAGGAGGAGCATGATGCTTCTCTTGAGGCCTTGGTCCAAATGAGATTAGGCACATTAACCATGATGCTCGCACCACTTACTTATCTTGGTGGTGCGGCCTCGAGGCCACCTGTGCCTACACCCTCACTTGGCCAACAAACTCCTAGCAATGATCACTCCAGTGTTCCATGGCTTTATGCTACACCTCAAGTAGAGAAATATAAGTACAATCCTGTAGGTAAACCTCCTTTGCTTGATGACAGCTCCGATTTTGCTTGTGGAGAGTTGGTATGCAGGACCATCTTAGGTACACCAATGATGAAATGTTGGACATCCTGGAGCATGGTGATAACCCACAAGTATAGGGGATCATTTATAGACTTCTTCGATAAATAAGAGTGCCGAACCCAATGATGAGCTAAAGGTAGAACAAATATTCCCTCAAGTTCTATCGACCACCGATACAACTCTACGCACACTTAATGTTTGCTTTAACTAAAACAAGTATGAAACTATTTTGCAAGAATAAAACTACGAGTACTTTGTGAGAATAAAACCACGAATAAATTGCAAGGTAATAAAAGTGGATAGCTTTTGTCAATAAGAAAGTCATTTGTTCCTAGGCAATCAATAACTAGACCGGTAATCATTCATGCAATTTTACATGAGGGAGAGGCATGAGCTAACATACTTTCTCTACTTGGATCATATGCACTTATGATTGGAACTCTCGCAAGCATCCGCAACTACTAAAGATCATTAAGGTCGTGAAACCCAACCATAGCATTAAGTATCAAGTCCTATTTACTCCCATACGAAACAACCCACTTAGTCCGGTATGTGCTTCTGTCACTCACGGCACCCACCATAAGTGAATAATGAACATATTGCAACAACCTACAATGGGGATCCCTCCGCTTGCGCGACACGGAGGGCGCCGTAGGACAACACCATAAATAAAATATACACTCATACAAACCAAGATCACGATTAGCCCACAGGACAAAACGAATCTACTCAAACATCATAGGATAGCCAAATATCATTGGGAAATAATATGTGGAGTTTAGCACCATGTTTAAGCAGAGATTACAGTAGGAAGGAGAGGTGTTACACCGTTGCATAGAGGGGGAGAAAGTTGGTGTTGATGGTAGCAAGATTGTTGACGTAGATCGCCATGACGATCCTTGCCCTGGCGGCACTCCGGTGCCACCAGGAGAGAGGAGGAGAGAGCCCCCCATATTCTTCTTATTCTTCCTTGGCCTCCTGATACGTCTCCATCGTATCTACTTTTCCAAACAGTTTTGCCCTTGTTTTGGGCTCTAACTTGCATGATTTGAATGTAACTAACCCGGACTGACACTGTTTTCAGCAGAATTGCCATGGTGTTATTTATGTGCGGAAACAAAAGTTCTTGAAATGACCCAAAACTTCACGGAACATCTTTTCAGAAATAATAAAAAATCCTTGCAAAAGATGAAGGCCAGGGGGCCCACCACCTGTCCATGAGGGGGGCGCCTGCCCCCTACCTCGTGGGCCCCTGGAGCTCCTCCGACCTCAACTCCAACTCTATATATTTGGTTTCGGGGAGAAAAAATCAGAGAGAAGAATTTATCACGTTTTATGATACAGAGCCGCTGCCAAGCCCTAAAACCTCTCGGGAGGGCTGATCTGGAGTCCGTTCGGGGCTCTGGAGAGGGGAATCCGTCGCCATCGCCATCGTTATCATCAACCATCCTCCATCACCAATTTCATGATGCTCACCGCCATGCGTCAGTAATTCCATCATAGGCTTGCTGGACGGTGATGGGTTGGATGAGATTTATCATGTAATCGAGTTAGTTTTGTTAGGGTTTGAGCCCTAGTATCCACTATGTTCTGAGATTGATGTTGCTATGACTTTGCTATGCTTAATGCTTGTCACTAGGTCCCGAGTGCCATGATTTCACATCTGAACCTATTATGTTTTCATCAATATATGATAGTTCTTGATCCTATCTTGCAAGTCTATAGTCACCTATTATGTGTTATGATCCGTTAACCCCGAAGTGACAATAACCGGGATACTTACTGGTGAGGACCATAGTTTGAGGAGTTCATGTATTCACTATGTGCTAATGCTTTGTTCCGGTACTCTATTAAAAACATGCCTTAATATCCCTTAGTTTCCATTAGGACCCCACTGACACGGGAGGGTAGGACAAAAGATGTCATGCAAGTTCTTTTCCATAAGCACGTATGACTATATTCGAAATACATGCCTACATTACATTGATGAATTGAAGCTAGTTCTGTGTCACCCTAGGTTATGACTGTTACATGATGAACCGCATCCGACATAATTCTCCATCACCGATCCATTGCCTACGAGCTTTCCATATATTGTTCTTCGCTTAGTTACTTTTCCGTTGCTATTGTTACAATCACTACAAAATACCAAAAACATTACTTTTGCTACCGTTACCTTTTGCTACCGTTACCACTACTATCATATTACTTTGCTACTAAATACTTTGCTGCAGATATTGAGTTTCCAGGTGTGGTTGAATTGACAACTCAGCTGCTAATACTTGAGAATATTCTTTGGCTCCCCTTGTGTCGAATCAATAAATTTGGGTTGAATACTCTACCCTCGAAAACTGTTGTGATCCCCTATACTTGTGGGTTATTAAGACTATTTACTGGCACCGTTGCTGGGGAGCATAGCTCTATTCTTTGAGTCACTTGGGATTTATATCTGTTTATCATTATGAAGAACTTGAGAGATCCAAAAAGCAAGATTTATCCCTCAACTACGAGGGGAGGTAAGGAACTACCATCTAGCTCTGCACTTGATTCACCTTCTGTTTTGAGTAAGATTGCGACACCTAAACGTGCTTCTGCTATTCGTTCTGATATATCGCATGTTATTGATGATGCCACTTCTGCTATGCATGATACTTATGATGAAACTACTTCCATGCTTGATACTACTGTGCCACTTGGTGAATTTCTTGATGAACAACTTGCTAGGGTTAGAGGGAATGAAAATATTGAATCTGATAATACTGATGAAAGTGATAATGAAGACTCACCTATTATTCCTAAGGGTTAAGTTTTTGATAAAGAAGCTTCTTTAGCTATTTTAGCTTGCAAAGATAGATACGAACTCAAGAGGTTATTAGCTAAATGGAAGCAGCAATCTCTTAATGCTAGAATTAAACCTGACCCTGCTTTTGCTACTTCACCTATCTATGTTACTGATAAGGATTATGAATTCTCTGTTGATCTTGATATAATTACTTTGGTTGAATCTGATCCTTTTCATGGCTATGAATCTGAAACTGTTGTGGCACATCTTACTAAATTAAATGATATAGCCACCCTGTTCACTAATGATGAGAGAACTCGTTACTTTTATATCCTTAAAATATTTCCATTCTCATTAAAGGGTGATGCTAAGATATGGTTTAACTCTCTTGATCCTGGTTGTGTGCGTAGTCCCCAGGATATGATTTATTACTTCTCTGCTAAATATTTCCCTGCTCATAAGAAACAAGCTGCTTTGAGGGATATATATAATTTTGTGCAAATTGAAGAAGAGAGTCTCCCACAATCTTGGGGGAGGCTTCTCCAATTACTTAATGCTTTGCCTGATCATCCTCTTAAGAAAAATGAAATACTTGATATCTTTTATAATGGACTAACCGATGCCTCCAGAGATTACCTGGATAGTTGTGCTGGTTCTGTTTTCAGGGAAAGAACACCGGATGAAGTTTAAATTCTATTGAATAATATGTTGACAAATGAAACTAATTGGACACTCCCTGAGCCAGCTCCTGAGCCTATTCCTAAACCAACTCCGAAGAAAAGGGGTATTCTATTTCTCAGTCCTGAAGATATGCAAGAGGCAAAGAAATCTATGAAAGAAAAAGGTATTAAAGCCGAAGATGTTAAGAACTTACCTCCTATTGAAGAAATACACGGTCTTAATTTACCGCCTGTTGAAGAAACACATGATCTTAATCCATTACCTATTGAAGAAGTACATGGTCTTGATAACCCGACACAGGTAGTAAAGGTAAATTCTCTCTATTGATATGATAAAGCTGAAATCCCATTTACTAAGTTTGCTAGCCCATGCTTAGATGAGTTTGATAAATTTATGGCTAAGCAAGAATATTTTAATGCTTATTTTGGTAGACAATTGAAATACAATTCAAATATGCTTGAACAATTGGGTGATTATATGGCTAATGTCAAAGGTGAACTTAAACTTATTAGTAAACATGCTTCTATGGTTACCACTCACATAGAACAACTACTTAAGGCTCAAAATGATTTGCTCAATGAATTGAATAGTAAGAATAATGATAATGCTGTTAGAGTTATGACTAGAGGTGGTAGAATGACTCAGGAACCTTTGTATCCTGAAGGCCACCCTAAGAAAATTGAGCAAGATTCTCAGAGAAATAATATAGATGCACCTAGTCCTTCTAAAAGGAAGAAAAAGAAAAATGATAGGACTTTGCATGCTTCTAGTGAACCTATTACTGAAACACCTGAGAATCCAAATGATATTTCTATTTCTGATGCTGAAACACAATCTGGTAATGAACCTGAAACTAGTGATAATGCTAATGATAATGTTCATGATGATGCTCAACCTAGTAATGATAATGATATAGAAATTGAACCTGCTGTTGATCTTGATAACCCACAATCAAAGAATCAACATTATGATAAGAAAGACTTTGTTGCTAGGAAACACAGTAAGGAGAGAGAGCCTTGGGTTTAGAAACCCATGCCTTTCCCTCCCAAACCATCCTAGAAAAAGGATGATGAGGATTTTGAGCGCTTTGCTGAAATGATTAGACCTATCTTTTTGCGTATGCGATTAACTGATATGCTTAAAATGAATCCTTATGCTAAGTATATGAAAGATATTGTTACAAATAAAAGAAAGATACCGGAAGCTGAAATTTCCACCATGCTTGCTAATTATAATTTTAAGGGTGGAATACCAAAGAAACTTGGAGATCCCGGTGTACCAACTATACCATGCTCCATTAAAAGAAACTATGTTAAAACTGCTTTATGTGATCTTGGAGCCGGTGTTAGTGTTATGCCTCTCTCTTTATATCGTAGACTTGATTTGAATACATTGACACCTACTGAAATATCTTTGCAAATGGCTGATAAATCAACTGCTATACCTGTCGGTATTTGTGAGGATGTGCTTGTTGTAGTTGCAAACATTACTATTTTAACGGACTTTGTTATTCTTGATATTCCCAAGGACGATAGTATGTCTATTATTCTTGGAAGACCCTTTTTGAATACTGCAGGGGATGTTATTGATTGCACTAAAGGCAATGTCACTTTTTATGTTAATGGTAATGAGCATACGGTACACTTTTTGAGGAAACAACCTCAAGTTCATAGTATCAACTCTATTGGAAAAATTCCATCGATTATATTTGGAGGTTTTGAATTTCCTCTTCCTACTGTCAAGAAGAAATATGATATTCTTATTATTGGGGATGTGCATATCCCCATTGAGGTAACATAGTGTTATTCGAAATTTCTCCGGTTCCATGTTATTCGGAATGAGTTCGTTAACAAGACCTGATCAACCTTGTTAGTGGATTCCTTTTGATGAGCATGAGATGGATGAAACTAGAAGGCACATCCTGCTGTACCTTCCTCTTACTTTCTGTTATTATATTAAACAAAATACAAATAGTATTTTTCTGTTTGTTATCTGATTTATCCGTGCAATATAAAAATACCCCAAAAATAAAAGCTCTCCAAATGCCCTGAAATTTAAATATGATTTTTTCTGGAATATTTGAGAATATTTGGCACTGAGAACATAGCAGGAGGAGCTGGCACCTGGCCACGAGGGTTAGGGGCGCGCCCCCTGCCTCGTGGGCCCATGGTGGCCCTCCTCCACTTATTCTTGCACCCACACACCCCTTCTTCCTCCCACAAACACGAATATCCAGCTCAAACCCGAGTCCAAGATCATTTTGCTGCCATTTTCGATCTCCTTGCTCAAAGCACCTCTCACAAAACTGCTTTGGGAGATTTTCCTTGGTATGTGACTCCTCCATTGGTCCAATTAGTTTTTGTTCTAGTGCTTTATTCATTGCAAATTTTTGCTGCTTAGGTGACCCTGTTCTTGAGCTTGCATGTCAAATTTATATGGTCAAAAGTAGTTTTGATGCATGATATAGGCTCTAGGCACTTGTAGGAGTATCAATATTATTGAGTTTGGTCTACTTTTATTTCGAAGTTATTAAAAATTTCAGAAATTTTTCAGAGGAAGAAATATGTTTAGGAAAATGTACCAAGGGGGTTCTTCAAGGAAGCAAGGATCCAGGCTTGCAATGCGTGATGCTGATGAAGAGCCACCAAGAGACGCTCCAGTGCGTCCTTGTGAATGGCCTTCAGAAGACTTCATGGATCGAGCGGGGATTAAGGAAGAATTTAACGTGTATTTGCCTAACGCTAATCTTGTGAGCTTCGAGGAAGAGAATTGCAGCCAGTATCACTATCTCACTAGTTCCTTTGTGAGGAGGTTTGAATTTTCATCTTCGCGTAATTCTCCAACTTTCCTGTTTGATCTTTATGAAAATTCTTACACTATGGACTTAGAGGGTTTTACCACTGCTTGCAAACTTCCACAATGGGGTAGTATCAGGGAACCTCACAAATCTGAATTTAGAGATTTCCTTGCTAGTATAACTGTGGGGGAATCTAGAGTTATAACACAAGCTACCATAGGGAGCATTCATTTTCCTGCTATACATTATTTTGCTCTCTTCATAGGTAGATGCATTAACGGTAAAGATGAAGCATGTCACATGTGTGTGCCCGACCTCAGTATTCTTAAGAGTTCTGTGTTGGGAGATAAATCTTATAATTTGGGAGCCATTGTTGCACGTAGGTTGCATCTGAATAGATTTAATGGAGATTTCTTTGGTGGAATTTATGCAACCCGCTTAGTTGATTTTCTTGGTGTAACTAAACGCAATGATGATATTGAATTGCCCCCTACTTACCTAGACTTTAATGCTATGGTTCACCACCAGTTTGTTGAGAGGAATGAATCACCTCTCCAATATCACTTAATCTTTGACAGATGTCGTGCTGTCCGTATTACTCTCCCTGCTCTTGCCTTCTTTGATTATCAGGAAAAAAGAATATATGTTATTACCAGAGAGGAGGTAGATGAGTATGAGAGGAGGGCCGAGGCCGCTCGTCGCCACGCTGCAGCTCAGGAGGCGATAGCCGCTGCATCGCAATAAGACCCCAACTATTATTATGGATATCCGCTAGGCCAGCCGTGGCCATAGACCAACTTAGGCCAAAAGCCTAAGCTTGGGGGAGTACGTATTTCCCACCGACATTACATTCATGTTCACACACTCATTACTAGATGTCGGTGCTCATACTTTTTCATTGTAATATCCATGCTAGTTTATTTCCCTTTTATGCTTTCTTCTTGTGTATTTAATAAACCTTAAGAAAAACAAAAAAATAGTTGTAGCTTTCAATTAGTTTAATTTCCATGCTTGTAGTAGTAATTAAAAAGAAAACCCAAAAAGATTTCATGTTCTTCTTCTGCTTGTTGGGAGCTTTCCCGTGTAAATAGTTTTATTTCTTTTCTTTTCTTTGGGGGTCGATAGGAGAAGACCGTAATTAAATTGTTGAAGTAGCTCTTATATGCATTATTGTTGATCTAACAAAAGAGCCATATTGCCTTGTCTTCTCCTGTTTATTGAATGCTTGTAGATTCCAGCTTAGTCCAATGCACGTGCACTATTATTATTATTCACATCGTTCGGTCGTGCAAGTGAAAGGCAATTATGACGATATATGATGGACTGACTGAGATGAGGAAAGCTGGTATGAACTCGACCTCTCTTGTTTTTGTAAATATGATTAGTTCATCATTCCTGATTTAGCCTATTATGGATAAACATGTTTGCAATGACAACTAGAGATCATAGTTTCTTATGCCATGCTTGATTAGCTAGGAGCTTATAATGGTTTACCTTGCGTGCCAACATGCCATTAAAATGGTTATGATGTGGTATGATAGGGTGGTATCCTCCTCTGAATGATTTAAGTGACTTGACTTGGCACATGTTCACACATGTAGTTGAAACAAAATCAACATAGCCTTCACGATATTTGTGTTCATGGTGGATTATATCCTACTTAGGCTTGCATTCGGTGTTGATTACTTTTAATGCATGTTAATGACTGTTGTTGCTCTCTAGCTGGTCGCTTCCCAGTCTTTTTCTAGCCTTCACCTGTACTAAGCGGGAATACTGCTTGTGCATCCAACTCCATAAACCCCAAAGTTATTCCATATGAGTCCACAATACCTACCTATATACGGTATCTACCTGCCGTTCCAAGTAAATTTGTATGTGCCAAACTCTAAACCTTCAAATAAATATCCTGTTTTGTATGCTCGAATAGCTCATGTATCAACTAGGGCTGTCTGTATCTTCCATGTTAGGCGGGTTATTCTCAAGAGGAGTGGACTCCGCTCCTCACTCTCGAGAAAAATGGCTGGTCACCGGCATGCCCAGTCCCATGCTTTATGCAAACTAAATCAAAATAATTGCAAACAAAACTCCCCCTGGGACTCTTGTTAGTTGGACTATTTCGAGCAAGCCATGGATTGATGCTTATTGGTGGAAGGGGGAGTATAAACTTTACCATTCTGTTTGGGAACCGCCTATAATGTGTGTAGCATGGAAGATATCGCCATATCTTGGTTGTTATGTTGACAATGAAAGTATACCTGCTCAAAATATTATTCACATCTATTTCAAAACCAAGCTCTGGCACCTCTACAAATCCCTGCTTCCCTCTGCGAAGGGCCTATCTATTTTACTATTATGTTGAGTCATCCTCCTCTTATTAAAAAGCACCAGTTGGAGAGCACCGCCGTCATTTGCATTCATTGCTGTTAGTTTACATTGAGTATGACTTGACTGGATCTCTTTTACCATGAATTACAATGTCTAGTCAGTCCTTGATCTTTAAAGGTGCACTGCATTTATGTTTTGCGGTCTCAGAAAGGGCTATCGAGATACCATCTTGTTATATCATATTATGATTGTTTTGAGAAAGTGTTGTCATCCGAGTTTTATTATTATTGCTTGCTAGTTTATTATGCCATTGATATGAGTAAACTTGAGACCTATGCGTTATTGTGAATGTGGTTAGTTCATAATCTTTGCTGAAAACTTGAATGCTGGCTTTACATATTTACAACAAGAAGAGCAAACAGACTTTGTAAAAGTTTTTCTTTATCACTTTTAGTTTATCAACTGAATTGCTTGAGGACAAGCAAATGTTTAAGCTTGGGGGAGTTGATACGTCTCCATCGTATCTACTTTTGCAAATAGTTTTGCCCTTGTTTTGGACTCTAACTTGCATGATTTGAATGGAACTAACCCGGACTGACGCTGTTTTTAGCAGAATTGCCATGGTGTTATTTATGTGCAGAAACAAAAGTTCTCGGAATGACCTGAAACTTCACGGAACATCTTTTCAGAAATAACAAAAACTCCTTGCAAAAGATGAAGGCCAGGGGCCCACCTCCTGTCCACGAGGGGGGGGGGCACCTGCCCCCTACCTCGTGGGCCCCTTGGAGCTCCTCCGACCTCAACTCCAACTCTATATATTTGGTTTCGGGGAGAAAAACAGAGAGAAGAATTCATCGCGTTTTACGATACGGAGCCACCGCCAAGCCCTAAAACCTCTTGGGAGGGCTGATCCGGAGTCCATTCGGGGCTCCGGAGAGGGGAATCCATCGCCATCGTCGTCATCAACCATCCTCCATCACCAATTTCATGATGCTCACCGCCGTGCGTGAGTAATTCCATCGTAGGCTTGCTGGACGGTGATGGGTTGGATGAGATTTATCATGTAATCGAGTTAGTTTTGGTAGGGTGATCCCTAGTATACACTATGTTCTGACCTTGATGTTGCTATGACTTTGCTATGCTTAATGCTTGTCACTAGGGCCCGAGTGCCATGATTTCAGATCTGAACCTATTATGTTTTCATCAATATATGAGTTTTTTATCCTATCTTGCAAGTCTATAGTCACCTATTATGTGTTATGATCCGTTAACCCTGAAGTGAGAATAATCAGGATACTTACCGGTGATGACCATAGTTTGAGGAGTTCATGTATTCACTATGTGCTAATGCTTTGTTCCGGTACTCTATTAAAAGGAGGCCTTAATATCCCTTAGTTTCCATTAGGACCCCGCTGCTACGGGAGGGTAGGACAAAAGATGTCATGCAAGTTCTTTTCCATAAGCACGTATGACTATATTCGAAATACATGCCTACATTACATTGATGAATTGGATCTAGTTTTGTGTCACCCTAGGTTATGACTGTTACATGATGAACCGCATCCGGCATAACTCTCCATCACCGATCCATTGCCTACGAGCTTTCCATATATTGTTCTTCGCTTATTTACTTTTCTGTTACTATTGTTACAATCACTACAAAATACCAAAAACATTACTTTTGATACCGTACCTTTTGCTACCGTTACCACTACTATCATATTAGTTTGCTACTAAATACTTTGCTGCAGATATTAAGTTATCCAGGTGTGGTTGAATTGACAACTCAGCTGCTAATACATGAGATATTCTTTGGCTCCCCTTGTGTCGAATCAATTAATTTGGGTTGAATACTCTACCCTCAACTCTATTTCAAAACCGAGCTCTGGCACCTCTACAAATCCCTGCTTCCCTCTGCGAAGGGCCTATCTATTTACTTTCATGTTGAGTCATCATCCTCTTATTAAAAAGCACCAGTTGGAGAGCACCACTGTCATTTGCATTCATTACTGTTAGTTTACATTGAGTATGACTTGACTGGATCTCTTTTACCATGAATTACAATGTCTAGTCAGTCCTTGATCTTTAAAGGTGCTCTGCATTTATGTTTTGCGGTCTCAGAAAGGGCTAGCGAGATACCATCTTGTTATATCATATTATGATTGTTTTGAGAAAGTGTTTGTCATTCCGAGATTTATTATTATTGCTCGCTAGTTGATTATGCCATTGATATGAGTAAACATGGAGACCTATGCGTTATTGTGAATGTGGTTAGTTCATAATCTTTGCTGAAAACTTGAATGCTGGCTTTACATATTTACAACAACAAGAGCAAACAGAGTTTGTAAAAGTTTTTCTTTATCACTTTCAGTTTATCAACTGAATTGCTTGAGGACAAGCAAATGTTTAAGCTTGGGGGTGTTGATACGTCCCCGTCGATATCTCATTTTGCAAATAGGGGTTTGGCCTCTCTGTTGACCTATAACTTGCATGATTTGAATGGAACTAACCGACTGACGCTATTTTCAGCAGAATTGCCATGGTGTTATTTATGTGTCAGAAACAAAAGTTCTCTGAATGACCTGAAACTTCACGGAACTCTTTTCGGAAAATAATAAAAAACCTTGCAAAAGATGAAGGCCAGGGGGCCCACACCTGTCCACTAGGGGGGGCGCCCCCTACCTCGTGGGCCCCCTGGAGCTCCTCCGGACCTCAACTCCAACTCTATATATTTGTTCGGAGAGAAAACAGAGAAGAAATTCATCGCGTTTTACGATACGGAGCCGCCAAGCCCTAAAACCTCTCGGGAGGGCTGATCCGAAGTCCGTTCGGGGCTCCGGAGAGGGGAATCCATCGCCATCGTCATCATCAACCATCCTCCATCACCAATTTCATGATGCTCACCGCCGTGCGTGAGTAATTCCATCGTAGGCTTGCTGGACGGTGATGGGTTGGATGAGATTTATCATGTAATCGAGTTAGTTTTGTTAGGGTTTGATCCCTAGTATCCACTATGTTCTGAGATTGATGTTGCTATGACTTTGCTATGCTTAATGCTTGTCACTAGGGCCCGAGTGCCATGATTTCAGATCTGAACCTATTATGTTTTCATCAATATATGAGTGTTCTTGATCCTATCTTGCAAGTCTATAGTCACCTATTATGTGTTATGATCCGTTAACCCCGAAGTGACAATAATCGGGATACTTACCGGTGATGACCGTAGTTTGAGGAGTTCATGTATTCACTATGTGCTAATGCTTTGTTCCGGTTCTCTATTAAAAGGAGGCCTTAATATCCCTTAGTTTCCGTAAGGACCCCGCTGCCACGGGAGGGTAGGACAAAAGATGTCATGCAAGTTCTTTTCCATAAGCACGTATGACTATATTCGGAATACATGCCTACATTACATTGATGAACTGGAGCTAGTTCTGTGTCACCCTAGGTTATGACTGTTACATGATGAACCGCATCCGGCATAATTCTCCATCACCGATCCATTACCTACGAGCTTTCCATATATTGTTCTTCGCTTATTTACTTTTCCGTTGCTATTGCTATCATCACTACAAAATACCAAAAACATTACTTTTACTACTGTTACCTTTTGCTACCGTTACCACTACTATCATATTACTTTGCTACTAAACACTTTGCTGCAGATATTAAGTTTCCAGGTGTGGTTGAATTGACAACACAATTGCTAATACTTGAGAATATTCTTTGGCTCCCCTTGTGTCGAATCAATAAATTTTGGGTTGAATACTCTACCCTCGAAAACTGTTGTGATCCTATACTTGTGGGTTATGGTTATCACCTTCCTCCTAGATGGGAGGAGAGTTCCCCGTCTGGTCCATGGCCTCCATGGAGGCGGAGGGGCGGGAGCCCCTCCGAGATTGGATCTCCCTCTCCGTTCTCTTCTATTTCGCGTTCCTATTTTCTGGCCCTCCACCGTTTCTTAAATTCCCAGAGATCTATAACTCCGACTGCGCTAAAAATTTTAGATGTTTTTCCATAAATTATCTTTCTTGCACCCCGAAGAAGGGCCCCAACCGACTTACGGGGAGGGCACAAGACACTTGGGCGCGCCAGGGGGTGCCCGACGCGCCCTGGTGGGTTGTGGAGGCCTCGGGCCTCCATTTGCGTTGATTCCACCTAAAAATCAAAAATATCCCAAAATAATTCTTCGTAAATTTTTATCGTGTTTGGACTTCGTTTGATATGGATATTCTATGAAACAAAAAACATGCAACAAACATAAACTAGCACTGGCACTGGATCAATAGGTAGGTCCAGTAAATCATATAAAATATTGCAAAAAATATGTGAAAGTTGTATAATATTGGCATGAAACAATAAAAAATTATAGATACGGCGGAGACATATCAGCATCCCCAAGCGTAATTCCTACTCGTCCTCGAGTAGGTAAATGATAAAAAATATAATTTTTGATGTGGAATGCTACCTAGCATAAAATTGATCATATTTCTGGTCATGGCATGAATATTAAGACATGAGGGATTCAAAGGAATAGTCTATAATTTGACATAAATACATCAATACTCAGACATCCCAACAAACAATCGTGTCTTTCAAAATATCAACGCTAAAGAAGGCTATCCCTACAAAATCATAAGCCTTGTCATGCTCTGTCTTCTTAACACAAAGTATTTATCATGCACAACCACGATGTCAGCCAAGCAATTGGTTCATACTTTTTAATGCGCTTCAGCTTTTTCAACCCTCACGCAATACATGAGCGACAACCATGGATATAGCACTACGGGTGGAATATAGTATGCTGACAGGCGTAAATATAGAGAAGACAAAAAAGTAGGAAAGTCTCACATCGGCGCGGCTAACCAATGGGCTATGGAGATTCCCATCAATTAATATCAATGCAAGGAGTAGGGATTGCCATGCAATGGATGCACTAAGAGCTGTAAGTGTATGAAAGCCCAGTATGAAAACTAAGTGGGTGTGCATCCAACTGCTTGCTCATGAAGACCTCGGGCATTTGAGTAAGCCCATCATCGAAATATACAAGCCAAGTTCTATAATGAAAAGTTCCCACTAGTATATGAAAGTAACTAAATAGGAAACTGTCTATATGAAAAACATGGTGCTACTTTGAAGCACAAGTGTGGAACTAGCATGCCCCTTCTCTCTTTTTCTTTTCTTTTCTTTTTTTCTCTCATTGTCCAGAGTATCATCCCGACTTGTGGGGGAATCACAGTCTCCATCATCCTTTCCTCACTGGGGCAATGCTCTAATAATGAATAATGATGGTCATCACACTTCTATTTACTTAAAACTCAAAATAAATAAAAATTACAACTCGATACCTAGAACAAAGTATGACTCTATATGAATGCCTCTGGCAGTGTACCAGGATGTGCAATGATCTAGCATAACAAGGATATAAAAAACGGACAAGCCATGGAAATATCATGCAAGATATCTTACGATCACGCAAAGGAATATGACATTGAATGCTCAAGTGATCAAAATGGAAGCGGTGGAAGTTGCATGGCAATATATTTCGGAATGGCTATGGAAAGGCCATAATAGGTAGGTATGGTGGCTGTTTTGAGGAAGATATAACAAGGCTTATGTGTGGTAGAGCGTATCATATCACAGGGTTTGGATGCACCTGCGAAGTTTGCACCAACTCTCGAGGTGAGAAAGGGCGACGCACGGTACCGTAGAGGCTAGCAAATTGCGGAAATGTAAGAGTGTGTATAATCCACGGACTCACATTAGTCATAAAGAACTCATATACTTATTGCAAAAGTTTATTAGCCCTTGAAGAAAAGTACTACTATGCATGCCCCTAGGGGGAGGTTGGTAGGAGTTAACCATCGCGCGCCTGATGTCGCTTGAAGCTACGTCAGTATTTCCCCAAAGAGGAAGGGATGATGCAGCACATCGGTGGTAGGTATTTCCCTCAGATACGAAACCAAGGTTATCGAACCAGTAGGAGAACCAAGCAACACAATGTAAACAACCCCTGCACACAAATAACAAATACTCGCAACCCGACGTGTTAAAAGGGGTTGTCAATCCCTTTCGGGTAACGGTGCCAGAAATTGGCGCGTGGACGGGAGAAAATTGTAATAGATTGAATAAATAGATCGCAAATAAAATAAAGTGCAACAAAGTATTTTTGGGTTTTTGGTTTAGATCTGAAAATAAAAGCAAAGGAAAATAGATCGCAAAGGCAAATAATATGAGAAGGAGACCCAGGGGCCATAGGTTTCACTAGTGGCTTCTCTTGAGAAAAATAGCAAAGCGGCGGGTGAACAAATTACTGTTGGGAGATTGATAGAACTTCAAATACTCATGATGATATCCAGGCAATGATCATTACATAAGCATCACGTCCAAGACTAGTAGACCGACACCTGCCTGCATCCACTACTATTACTCCACACATCGACCGCTATCCAACATGCATCTAGTGTATTGAGTTCATGGAGAAACAGAGTGATGCAAGAAGAACGATGACATGATGTAGGAAATATCTATCTATGTAGAGATAGACCCCATCATTTTATCCTTAGTAGCAACGATACATACGTGTCGGTTCCCTTTCTGTCACTGGGTTCAAGCACTGTAAGATCGAACCCACTACAAAGCACCTCTTCCCATTGCAAGATAAATAGATCAAGTTGGCCAAGCAAAACTCAAATATCGGAGAAGAAATACGAGGCTATAAGCAATCATGCATAAAAGAGATCAAAGAAACCCAAATATTTTCATGGATATAAAAAGATAGATCTGATCATAAACTCAAAGTTCATTAGATCCCAACAAACACATCGCAAAAGAGTTACATCATATGGATCTCCAAGAGACCATTGTATTGAGAATCAAGAGAGAGAGAGAGGAAGCCATCTAGCTACTAACTACGGACCCGAAGGTCTACAAAGAACTACTGATGCATCATCGGAGAGGCACTAATGGAGGTGGTGAACCCCATCCGAGATGGTGTCTAGATTGGATCTGGTGGTTCTGGACTCTGCAGTGGCTGGATGAATATTTCGTCGAATCCCCTAGGGTTTTGGGAATATTGGGGTATTTATAGAGCAAAGAGGCGGTCCGGGGGCACCCAAGGTGGGCACAACCCACCAGGGCGCGCCTGGGCCTCCTGGCGTGCCCTGATGGGTTGTGCTCTCCTCGGAGCACCCCCTAGGTGCAGCCAGGGCCCATTATGTTCCTTCTGGTCCATAAAAAATCTCCATAAAGTTTCGTGGCATTTGGACTCCATTTGATATTGATTTTTTGTGATGTAAAAAACATGGAAAAACAGCAACTGGCACTTGGCACTATGTCAATAGGTTAGTACCTAAAAATGATAGAAAATGATTATAAAATGATTATAAAACATCCAAGATTGATAATATAACAGCATGGAACAATCAAAAATTATAGATACGTTGGAGACGTATCAGCGCCCCCGACCTCTACTCAAAGGAAGACGATCAATAATAAATCATGCTCCAACTTCATAGCATAACGAGAGACTATATGTGCATGCTTCGGGAATCACAAAACTTAACACCAATATTCTTACTAACCACAATTTACTAGTACCTCCCACATATTCCATCTCTATATCGCAAAACTATTGCAAGGAATCAAACATATCATATTCAGTGATCCACAAGTTTTATGTAGGATTTTATGACTAACCATGCAATAGACCAATTCCTGTTGACTCTCTAAATAGAAATAAGTGAAGCATGAGAGTTTAATTCTTTCTACAAAATACCATGCTCTAATAAATATAAGTGAAGCAAGAGAGCATTTTACAAACAATTGTTTTCTATGTGAAGAGAAACAGGCAATTCAGACTTCAAATGATATAAGTGAAGCACATGAAGCATTCTGTAAAGCCACACTCAAAAGATATAAGTGAAGTGCAATGAGCATTCTATAAATCAACCATGTACTATCTCATACCAGCATGATGCAAAAAATAAAAATGAAAACTAAACACAAAAGACGCTCCAAGATTCACATATATTACATGAACGAAACGAAAACATACCGATACTTGTTGAAGAAAGATGGGATGCCTTCTGGGGCATCCCCAAGCTTAGATGCTTGAGTCTCCTTGGATATTTACTTGGGGTGCCTTGGGCATCCTCTCCTCCTTATTCTCATATTGAGACCTCCTCGATCTTTGATCACTTCATCCACACAAAACTCAATAGAAACCTCGTGAGATTCATTAGTATAATAAAGCAAATCACTACTTTAAGTACTGTTTCAAACCAATTCATATTTTGTTTTTGCATTGTAGCTACTGTAATATAACTTTTCCATGGCTTATACCACCGATAGAATCGATAGTTTCATGAAAACAAGCAAAACAATGCATCAAAAAACATAATCTCTCTTAAACAGGACAGTCTATAGTAATCTGAACATTGACCATACTTCTGTAACTCCAAAAATTCTGAAACAATAGGATGAAATAAACAAATTATATAGAAATAGTGTGCAAAAACTTTGAGAAACATTTGACATTTCAGTAAAAATGAAAATTCACGCACTACAACCAAAGTTTCTGTTTTTGCACCGCACATACCAACAAGCAATCTACTCATCCTAAAGGCAAATCTTGGCACAATAATTTTACAATACAAAGGATTTGTACAAGGGGATAATTATTTTTGTTGAAAAGTGTCTATAATCGAGATTCACAAAATTTCCATGGGCATGAGCAAAGTTCAAGGACGTCCCCCACTTCAACGGTGTTCGTTTTTCTCACTTTCACTTTTCTTTTTGTGAAGTTTTAAGTTCCCCTCTATTTTTTTGTTTTTAAACATTATAAAAGAACTCAACAGAAATAAATGACTCTCTAAAACTTCTGGGTTATCTACCTGGCAGCGCTTTCTTTAAAGCCATTAAGTTAGGCATAAAGTGCTCAAGTAATGGATCCACCCGGATCCCAAGGTATATCAAATCCAATTTTAATTAACAATGATTTGGCATTTAGTAGTGAGCACAAATAAACATATATATATATATCATGCAATGACGAAGTCTAACTCTCTTCCTATGCATCTGCATGTCATATAGGACAATTCATGCACACAAGTAAAGGCCAATACATAGCATAAGCGGTTTCTTGCATTTTTTCGTGTTGGAAACATAAAGAGGCGGAGACGTAGTTCCTCTCACATAATAGTTTCAAGTAGGAGCAATGAGCACATGCATATTATATTCATCATAATCATCATGTGCAACGGCAAAAGGCAACCCATCAATGTAATCCTTAATAAGTGCAAAATTCTCCGATATAGTGTAGTGGGAGAATTCAAAAAGATACTAGGACTATAATGTGTGGGTGCAATAGTGATGTCTACGATGCAACTTTATTCTTGTAGACTCGTCTTGGGCCTCCAAGCACAGAGTTTTGTAGGACAGTAGCAATTTTCCCTCAAGTGGATGACCTAAGGTTTATCAATCCATGGGAGGCGTGGGATGAAGATGGTCTCTCTCAAACAACCCTGCAACCAAATACAAGAAATCTCTTGTGTCCCCAACACACCTAATACAATGGCAAATTGTATAGGTGCACTAGTTCGGCGAAGAGATGGTGATAAAAGTGTAATACGGATGGTAGAAATATATTTTTATAATCTAAATAAATAAAAACAGCAAGGTAGCAAATAGATAACGAGCACAAAAACGGTATTGTAATGCTTGAAAATGAGGCCTAGGGTCCGTACTTTCGCTAGTGCAATCTATCGACAGTGCTAATATAATTGGATCATATAACCATCCCTCAACGTGCAATGAAGAATCACTCCAAAGTTCCTATCTAGCGGAGAACATAAGACGAATTTTTTTGTAGGGTACAAAACCACCTCAAAGTTATTCTTTTCGATCAATCTGTCCTAGAGTTCGTACTAAAATAACACAAAGCTATTCTTTCTGATCGATCTAACCAAGAGTTCGTACTAAAATAACACCGAAGCAAATTCAGATTTATAATATTCAATCCAACACAAATAACTTCAAAGAGTGCCCCAAGATTTCTACCAGAGAAACAAAGACGAGAACATGCATCAACCCCTATGCATAGATTACCCCAATGTCACTTCAGGAATCCACGAGTTGAGTGAGAAAACATATACCAAGTGAATCAATATAATACCTCATTGTCACCATGGGTATTCATATGCAAGGCTTATATCAAGTGCTCTCAAATCCATAAAAGTATTCAATCCGATAAAATGAAATCTCAAAGGGAAAACTCAATTCACAACAAGATAGAGAGGGGAAAACACCATATGATCCAACTATATTAACAAAGCCCGCGATACATCAAGATCGTGACATCTGAAGAACACAAGAGAGAGAGAGATTAAACACATAACTACTAGTACATACCCTCAGCCCCGAGGGTGGACTACTCCCTCCTCATCGTGGTGGCCGCCGGGATGATGAAGATGGCCACCGGTGATGATTCCCCCCTCCAGCAGACTGTTGGAACGGGGTCTAGATTGGTTTTTGGTGGCTACAGAGCCTTGTAGCGGTGGAACTTCTGATCTAGGTTAACCCCCAGGGTTTCTGGAATTTTTGGGAATTTATAGGATAAAGAGGGGGCGCGGGAGGCCACCGAGGTGGGCACAACCCACCTGGGTGTGCCTGGGCCCCAAGGCGCACCCTGGTGGGTTGTCCCCCCCCTCATGGCACCCCCAGGTGCTTCTCTAGCCCATCCTGGGTGTTTTGGTCCATAAAAAATATCCAAAAAGTTTTGCGGTGTTTGGACACCGTTTGATATTGATTTCCTATGATCTAAAAAACAAGCAAAAAACAGCAACTGGCACTGGGTGTCGGTGTCAAAACCGGCGGATCTCGGGTAGGGGGTCCCGAACTGTGCGTCTAGGGTCGATGGTAACAGGAGACAGGGGACATGATGTCTACCCAGGTTCGGGCCCTCTCTACGGAGGTAATACCCTACTTCCTGCTTGATTGATCTTGATGAATATGAGTATTACAAGAGTTGATGTACCACGAGATCGTAATGGATAAAACCCTAGAAGTCTAGCCTATATGATTATGATTGTCTCTGCCTCTACGGACCAAAACCTCTAGTTTATATAGACACCAGAGGGGACTAGGGTTATACAAAGTCGGTTACAGAGAAAGAAATCTTCATATCCAAACGCCAAACTTGGAATCCACGCCAAGGAGAGTCCCATATGAACATGGGTGAGAGTCTTCGGTCTTGTATCTTCATAGCTCATCAGTCCGGCCCATGTCCAACAGGCCGGACGCCCGAGGACCCCTTAGTCCAAGACTCCCTCAGTAGCCCCTGAACCAGGCTTCAATGACGAGGTGTCCGACACGCAGATTGTCTTTGGCATTGCAAGGCGGGTTCCTCCTCTGATTACTTCAAAGTCCCTGACTTAAGGAGCAGTATTCAGATTTCCATTTAATGTCGCGCCCATCGGCTTCCACGCCTTCCTGACTTCACCTTCCACGCGTCGAGCGAATACGAGAGGTAGGGGTATTTTTGCACATATCACCCTGACCATACAAGAAATGCGCCTATTTAAAGAGATTAGATCTCAGATCCATTCCACACCCTGCGGAAAAATCCTCAGAGTTTTCTAGGAGGAACCACTCCAACATGGCTAGCGCTCCCAGCTCTTCCTCCCATCCCCACGGCTCCGAAAAAGGTGATTGGGAGAGATGTTCCATATCTCACGGTTAGCTGACGAAGCTGCAAACGCAGGGCTTTCTTCCCCCCGCGGATCTAGTCCCCGTCCGAGCAGGATTGACGTCCTTCAACGACGGGGTTCAGGCGGAGAATTTCCCCAATCCATCCAGGGGGAACGAGTGTGCTTCGTTCCCTACTTTCTAAGAGGTGTCGGATTTCCAATCCACCCATTCCCCCAAGGACTTCCGGAGTATTATGGCCTCCAACTTCATAATTTCACTCCTGCCTCCATCCTGCACATCGCGGGTTATGTTGTTCTTTGTGAGCTATTCCTGAGCTGTGAGGCCCATTTTGAATGATGGTGGAAACTGTTCTGCCTCGTCCCTCCACTACAAAAAAATACACTTCCGTGATGATACGTGTTTGTCACAGTAGGTCGCTTTTTTGTCATGCATGTACATCCATGACAAATTTATGACATAATCAAGATAGTCATACCTGTGCTGTCGTAGAAGTGTTCCATGACATTACCAAAATTATCATCACGGAAGTGTCCACTTCCATGACGATAAATCGCGCGTCACAGAAGTGCTTTCGTCAAGGGTGACCGACACGTGGCATCCACCGTAACGGAACGCCGTTAAGCTATCGGGTCGGGTTTTGGATCCGATAACCCGTTAACAGCCCCGACCAATGGGGATTTTCCACGTGTAAAATCATCATTGGCTGGAGGAAACACGTGTCGGCTCATCGTTGGGACAGATGTCAACCACTCATTGGACGGAAGGCGCCTATGATACGTCGACACGTGGCATGGCCCAACAGAGGCCCATTCTTGTGAAAAGGCCGGCCCGTTTGACTTGGTCAAAAGGTGGCGGGCCGGCCCATGGAAAGACTGTTAACGACCTGTTCGCATATAGCCCATTTACAGCCCGCTAACCCAAGGCCCGTTACGCCCTATCTGAATTAGGCCTAGTAGCGTCATCTGGGCCATCCAATATGATTCCAGCCTGTTTTCACTTCTGGCCCATGTATGGCCCATGACGTCTTTCGGCCCATATGAGGCCCTATGTAACTCTTGGCCTATTAACGACCCGTGGTGAAACTGGCCCGTAATGAATAGTGTATCACTTTACACCCATTAACGGCCCGTGGTGAAACTGGCCCATAATGAACAGTGTATCACTTTATACCCATTAACGGCCCGTTATTCCGTTGGGCCGTTTCCAGCCCATGTATCTTTCGGCCTTCTCAGAGCCCATTTATTCTTGGGCTCATTTCCAGCATTCGTTTACTTACGGCCCGTTACTGTCATTTTCTGCTTGTGGGCCAAATTCAGCCCATGGTTACAGTCGGCCCGTTTGTGGTCCGTTAATAAGTTGGGCCATTTTCATAGCGTCATCAAATACGGCCTATTAACGATGGCCCGTTACTGTCGGCCCATGAACAGACGATTCCAACTCTAGCCTATTTACGACCATAATGCGGCCTGTTATTGGCCCATGTTTGGCCAATCGATCATACGGCCCGTATAAGGCCCATTGATGACACGACCCATAGAAGGCCCATTGTTTCTACGGCCCGTAGAAGGCCTACTGTTTCTATGGCCCATAGAAGGCCCATTGTTTCTATGGCCCGTAGGAGGCCCAGTGTCACTACAGTAAATATTAGCCCATGGTTATTGTGGCCTAGTTTTAAAAAATAGGTTATTGCAGCCACTAGTTAACCGCAGAAAAAGAACTGCAATGACTACAAGCAAACAAATAAACAAGACAACAAGGAAATAAATAAGCAAGCAACTAATGCTAGGCTATCACGGCTATTACACATATTACATCCACTGGGCATCAAAGTTCGCCACCAGTGCAAATATAGGGAACAAAGCAGCATATCATATACACTGGCCGTCAAAATTGGCCACCAGTGTAAATAAACGCGGCAGCAAAACAAGAGCATAACTGAAACAACTTCAGAAGATCTCAAGAAACGTTATCATGGGTATCCACCATGCTGGCAATAAGCTTAGCAAGCTAATTAGCTTTGTCCTGTTTGGCGCTAAAATCCTCCAACGCTTGCTGTTGCACCAGAAAGTATGCATCTGAATGCTCCAGGGACTTCCGTAGTCCTTCTGCTTCTTGTCGCAGCACAGCTGATCGATATCTTTCAGCTTGTAGTTGAGACTCAACAAACCGAACTGATTCATACAGTGAGTTTGAATAGCTTGTGCAAGCGGTAGTGGCCAGTAACTCCAACACTAAACCAAGACAGGATGTGTCACTATCCTGAACCTTATCTGCATTACTTCCTTTACCGTTGCTTAATAAGGCACTCTTCCCCAATATTCTGTCAGCATTCTAAAAGAAGAAACAAGCAGACACATAACAAGTTTAGCATGTACTAGTATATGAAACTCATTTCGGTGAACCAGTTCATTAGTAAGGTGGACAAGATTAAACTACCAAGTCTCCTATTGCCAAGTACTAGTACATAATAAAAGCATCAAACAAACATATATCTATGTCCTATGGTAGCAATGGAATCCTAAACTAGAACAGTTGTTCTTCAGGTTTAGGCACTTGTTCTACATGAACAGAGTACAGTAAGAAGCAAGAATATAATACTTAAAAATAGAAAATGAGCTCATAGACCTTACCACATTCTTGGTTCAGGACCAGTATAGAACAAGGCGTTCCTAGTCATCGTCCAGTAAATGTGTCTCAAGAGAACGTAAGGGAAATTGATGAGTTTCTTTGCCAGTGAAGTACGCTTTCTTCAGGTAATTCCGATACTGCCACCAAGCATTCTTGAAGATAGCAGAGGTATCAGGTTACCTCATCTTGAGTTTCCAAATCGGTCCTTCTCTATAGAGAAAAATGGGAAAATTTGCTATATTATAACCATCATGGAGGTAGGATGTATGGGACGAAGTAAAGTAATTGCCATGAATAACATTACTTACACATAAATCCTGGACAAACACCTGCAACTGGCATTTTCCTTCATCTTCAGTATAATATTTCCAAGATGGGAAGATACGCACATACGATTTAACAACATAAAATGCGATAGATGCTAAACTACGACTAGCTGGTTGTGCTTCCTCCACAGGAATAGGCGTACTAACTGGTGGAGTTGGGGTTCGCCGTGATAGTACTTGCCCTTTGGGCATTGGAGCTGCCTTACTAACTGCTCTTGTTTGGGAGCTCTGTGGTGGAGATGGTGCTGTGTCAACAGGAACTGGGTTACTATCGGCTGGGGTTGGGGTTAGATTGGGTGAAGCTGGTTCTCTGTCCATCGTAGTAAGGGTACAATCAGCGAGAGTTTGGGTTATGTGTGGTAGGGCTGGTTCTTGTGCATGTACAACCAGGGTGCTATCTCCACCAAGAGGTAGCACTGTTTTATTTGAAGACCGTGTTTTTAGTCCGCTAGATACTGGCATCACCCGCTCCAATTCAAATGGCTGATAAACAGGAAACATAGTTGAATGTACATACATTGTATGAGAGACAGATGCAATAGATAGTGTGGAAAAAAGAGGGCATGAAATAGTTGACATGTATATTGTTTAACTAAAACGGATAACATGACATAATTTCACATATATGATGTCTATCTAAACTGGATAGCATAGCATAACATAATTCAAAGATATGATGAATAACTAAACAGGATCGCATGACATAATTCACCTACATGTTATCTAAGTAATCATGATCGCATCATTTAATTCACATATGTGATTTATATGCTAAATAGAGGGCATTCGATATGATGTCTGAACTAAGAACATGGTGTTGAATATTGTATATATGATGTCTAAACTATGCAATGCAAGACACCGTATGCATGATATGAGCAGTATAATCGTGCCAAGTTAGAGCATACACCTCAGTGGGGGAATAGGACTGGTCATCTGTCTCTGAATCCATCTCTGAGGAGCTATCGGGACCCAACAAGAGATCCGCTTCGACACGTAGCACTGTCTGCTCTGAAGGCCTTGTTTTCACTCTGGATTTTTCCATCTCCCACCCAAATGGCTGATTCACAGGAAGAGTAGTTTAATGTACAAACATTGTCGACAAATGGAAATGTAATAAAGAAAAGGATGGGCAAGATATCATTCAAATATATGATGCCTGGTTAAACAGGATGGCATTGCACATTTCACATATATTATGGCTGGCTAAAAGACATGAGACTGCATAATTCCCACATATGATATATAAACTAAACAGGTGGCATTACAGAACATGTCTAAACTAAGCAGATGAAATATATGATGTCAAAAGTAGGCACTGCAAGGCAACATATGCATGATATGACTAACATCATCATGCCAAGGTAGAGCAAACACCTTGGGGGGTAAATAGGAGTGGTCATCGGCGTCCGAATCCACCTCAGAACAGATATCTTCCTCTGGATTACAATCTAGAGAGGGGTGGGGAGGGTTTGCCATTGAACCCACCATGGAGCGATGTCTGCATGACATTGTATTGCCGCGCAAAACTCTTCTCTTTTTCTCTACATGTTCAGCATGACTGTGTACAATATCTGACATGCATATGAAAAAATATGGTGAGATTATGTAAGGAGAGCATGCAGAAATTTAGAGTGATGGTAACAACCAGTGGATCGATGTTTTTCCGTTGAACCAAAATAGCCCTAATGGATCGACGTGAATGTATAGTAATAAGTGATGCAACAAGTGTACAACCTCTTTACCGTAGCCGTGTCGACCTCAGCATCATTGGGTTGGTCGCTGAAGTAGTTGAGGCAGAGGTGGCTGTCGAAGGTGTGGAGGAAGATCTGAGGGCGATGTAGACGGCGTCCAGGGCGCTGCTCTGTTGTGATGGATCGTTCTATCGTTGGAGCAGCTCCAGTGAGCCGTAAGACGTCAAGGCTGAAGCAGCACAAGACAGACATCGTCAATCTCAAGTGGGATTCTAATAGCATCTCCAATACATGATGTAAAATGGATGTAAAATTAACATCACCAAAAACCACCTGACTACAACAGATGAGGTAAAAACTGTTGACTCTGAACTTAACTGTCGAAACTGAAATTTACTGTGGAATCTGAATGCTACTGTCGAAACTGAATGCAATGGTAGCAGAGAGGCACTTGACATGTAGTTTAGGGAGGGCCTGCAGTTCATCTTCAACCTGCACCCCCCTGAGCCGCCAGCCACCACCGGCCTCGCCGCCGGCCCCAGCACCGCCTCGCCGCCCCGAAACAACTCGCCACCGCCGCCCCGACCAGCCCTCTAGCCGCCCCGCCCCCACCCTGAACCCTAAGATAGATAGTGGGGTACCTCTCCGGCGAGCCCCCGTCCCCGCTGCTGGTGGTTCTTCCTTAACCCCGGCGAGCCCCCCAACCCCTGAAAATCGACTGACCCAAAAGTCGACTCAGTCGACTGAAGTGTGGCTTAATCAGAGCAGAGCAGCAGCACGAGCGAGGGGGAGAGCAGCAGCAACAGCTGGGAGAGCGAGCGATCGAGCGAGAGCTGGAGCAGCAGCAGTAGATCCAGCTGGTATGGATGCCGCCTCCGAAGGGGCCTTGCACTGGGGGGAGAGCCGCCGTGGAGATGTCGCCCGCGGCGCCGGCTTCAAGGTAGCCGCTCCATGGGGGTGCGGGATGGAGCACCGTCGGCACCGGGAGGTCGAGTTTAGGAGAAGGTGCGATGCGATGAGTGTACAACCTCTTTGGTGGCGCCGAGTAGGCCTCGGCTTCGTCCGAGGAGTCGGTGAGGATGCTACGGTTCCGGTGGAGCAGGTTAAGGTGGCGCTGTGGGGATGGAGCAACCATGATAGACGAGGCGATCGTTGGAGCAGCTCCTTGGAGGTGGAGGATGGGGCGGCTGAACCGGCGGGACGGCGAGATGGACGACGGATCCTCATCCGGGGAGGTGGACGAGGGACATCGAGCTGTTGCGGTGGACGACATCATCGGGGAAGAGGCTCCAGTTGGGTAGCGGTGACGTGGCGGCGGAGGAGGGTGGGGTTTCGCGGCTGGAGCGGAGAGGTTATGGCGGCCTGGTATTTCGAATGGCGAAAAGGGGGCGGTGGGAGGGGGTGAAGCATGACTTAGGAACGCGCTTGTCCAAAATGTAGGGTGTGTTACAAAAGTACCCCCCCCCACCGATTTGAACTAGCGGCCCTTTTGGCTCAGGGTTACAAGGGGGATTTCGCGTGTCGGGATTTGGCAGCTGGAGGGAGTTTTCGCGCGCGTTGTAATTTCGGGATAGCAAGGCGCGGGTTGTGAAGGCGCTAGTTTTGGGAGCACGATATCTGAATTTTCGGGATATAACAAGACGCGGGTTGAATTTTAGGGACAAGCCTAACGTGTAGTAATATTGTACTTGTACGTACCAAATCAATTCGCACTTCCCTCAACCAAAAAGAAAACAAAAAAATAAAACTATTCACACCACACAAAGAGAGAGTCTTGCCCCATTTTACTATACAAATGCTATTCAAAGCTACTCCCTCCTTCCATCTATATAGGGCCTAATGCGTTTTTCGATGCTAACTTTGACCAAATATTAGAGCAATGATATATGACATGCAACTTACACAAAGCACACCGTTAAATTCGTCTGTGAAAGGTTCTTTCAATGATATAATTTTCACATTGTGCATGTCATGTACTATTAATCTTGTCAATAGTCAAAGGCGGTCTTAAAATCTCATTACGCCCTATATAGATGGAAGGAGGGAGTATGAATCCATGTTATGTCCGATTAAATTTTTTCGCTTGCTGTATAATGCATGTAACCTACTCATACCAACATTTTAGTGCATTCCAAATGTCTATACTACCGCTGCAATTCGAACTAAATTTGAATTCGTTTCTCTATTTCAATAAGAATCTACAATCATGATTGTTGCCAACTTCAACCATCATAGTTTCCTTGCTATCCGCCAGATATAAATCAGACGGCCTATAATGCAGGATGGCAGGCACACCATCATCAACAACTCCATTTTTTATAAGAGTAGAGATAAAATATATTAAATGTAGTATACCATGTTCATAACCACACCATGTGTATCACCGTTATATATATTCACACATCCGTCGGTTTGAAACACTATGATAAATTCTTCAAATATACGAATTCGCTTTTTATAATGAAGTATATATGATCTCTATTCGTCTTTTACACCCACACAACCCTCTTATGTTTGCAGCTAGCGCTAACTTTCTCTTGTGCATGCACACGCCCACATCCCTCTCACCCTCCCTTAGCATTCTCTAGCTCCATCGTGCAAATTCGTCTTTTCACTTTAGGTCGTTCACCCACCGTGTGTGTAGGCCCCCCAGCTCCTTCTTTACAGCACACATCGATCGATATGCCTCTCTAGCGAGGTGTGCCTAGCACAAACACAAGCTTCCCCTCTTCTCTTGTCACCGTCCATGACTCACTCCCACCACTCTTTTCATCGTTCTCGTACTCGCACACTCCTCCCCCTCGATATAGTATGCCTCTCGTACCACCTCCTACATGCATCCCTCTCTCTCTATCCTTCTCTGCGTACCTCATTTGCTTCTAACACACACATGCATGTATACCGATCGATCTCCCAACATATACCTAGATCGACTTTAACTACCCCCCACCGATCGACGTATCTCACAAGTTATGTCTCTCCTTTCTCTTACAAAGGGCGATTGATCTTCCTATGTAGTTACGTCTGCTTACCGCAGCCACATCGTACCCCCTCATCATTCGTGCATGCCTCCTGACCCGTCTCTCACACGCACGTGCACAGACAACAAGCAGCCATCTCCTCTCTTATTGATATTGCGGGCGTGCCCTCCGTTTGTCTAGCAAGCCTATCCCACCATTTGTTAGAAGCAACTCCACTACCACTCCCTCCAACACTCTAGCTCTATCTCTCTCCCAACCTTATTCATCTCCTGCACATATGCATGGATGTTGATCGATCTCCCTTAATACATGAGGCAGATCGATCTCCTTAATACATGAGGTAGGCCTCTCTCCTCCTCCACACATATACCAGCCATTGTACCTCTATAGTTAATTGGGCCTCCCTCTTCCCCCACCACACACCGATAGTCGAGCGCTGCAGGTAGGTATCCATGCCACAGAGACAAACTGCACATGTCCCATCTCACGTTCCAGTAGGCCAACCACTCTATATCTTTGACGTGGGCACACACAAATTCGATGGCACTCTTTATCGATCGCGCGCGCACACACACACATCATCCCTCTCTTCAATTCTATGGACACCTCAAGCCGATGATACCTCCACTCTCTTCTCGTGGATCGCCCCCTCTATATATATGTTATATCCAGGACTCTATTTCACACACATTGCATATGTTGAATTTTTTGATTGACCCCCCCAAAAAACTCTCAAGAACCCACACACTATATCTCTCTAGGGTTGTATCTCTCTCACACAACCCCACGCAGGTGGTGTACGTATACAAGAAGAGAATAGGTGCACCGTGCACGTACTCGCACTTCGTGCCCAGCCACACCCACGCGGGTACACGGTGGAGCTCATTTCTTTACGAAATGGAAACCCACGTGCTAATTTGAGTGCCTATAGCGGTTGTTTACCTAGGGAGGTCGTGTACCGCGCGTGCATGAAACAAAGTTCGACTTGACGCGTTGCCGCATTATTTTAAAATAAAGTTATAGCGCTCAATGGCACGTACACAGAATATAAAATGATTTTTATGGAGGAAAAGGTAGTCCACTCTTTAGAGTATCTCACACAAGGCTCCGGTGGCCTCTCTCTCTCACCGTTGGTCACTGATCCAGCCGCATCCCGTCCGCCGGGGGAAAGGGAGTGCGGTGGCCTCTCTCTCTCTCTCTCTCTCACCGTTGGTCATTGAACCGGCCGCATCCCGTCCGCCGGGGGAAAGGGAGTGCAGTGGCCTCTCTCTCTCACCGTTGGTCACTGATCCGGCCGCATCCCGTCCGCCGGGGGAAAGGGAGGAAGTGCATCATTTCTCCGTTCGACGGCGCCGAGGCAGCACGTCCCGATTTGCTGTACACGCCGTTCTCTCTGACCAAGCTCCGGCGCGGTAGGGCCTACGCCACCTGCTCGCAGATTCCGCCCACCGCTGCTCACCTAGTTACATCCCGACGACCTCCAGGTATCCCCTCCGGCCTTGCTCCACTGCCCGTTTTCCCACGTCGCTGCATGTGGATCTTCCATAGTTCTTTGCCCAAAATGTAGCTCGTCCGGCGTACTTTCCATATTGCATTCTCGTCCTCACACCGTTTTAGACAAACACAACCGTGTTGTTATCTTCCCTTAGGATAAGGAATGTGCTTCTTTTTTGTCATCGCATGTGTCATCAACTGTTATTGGCCAGTAATTGTTTCCTTTCTACCTCTTTTTTGCAAACAGGGCTATCCATTTCACGTTGTTGCTATTGCGACCTTTTGGTGAACTGCACAAATCACTTTTTTCTTAAGAGTGTTTTGTGCAGTTGTACTAAAATGTCACACGGGCAACGTCTCTACATTTCAGTGCGACTGCACAAAGGGAGATTGGTTTTGCTCTATCCTCCTCATCCAACTCTGAGCCTAATCTTCTCCAACTAGTTAGTCTTAAGATAGACTGCAAAGGTGACCGACTTCTATTTGTGTGTTTATTGTTTCATCAGCAGTCCTCCATTATCGTAATCACACTTGATATCTTTGGAACAGAGACGCTCAGCTCTATTTTAGTGGAGCTGCACAAAATGATCGGAATGTTGCATTCTCTAGACAACTACTTTTTTCCCAACATGCCTTGTTGATTTAGACAGAGCTAGGGGGACGTTGCCGCCAATGAAAGCATGGATCAATTTTAATTTAACACCTTCTCACAACTTTGTCTTCAGTTGTGATGTAATTATTAGCTCTGATCTGCTAATAATTGACATGCATTAGCAAGGAAGTTAGTTTTTTATTGTTTCCGAAAGAGCATCGATGGAAAGACACGTGAAACAAAAGCTGAAAGCTCACACCATTGTACAATTTCATGTCGCTGGAAAATTATTTGTATAGTACGTCAATTATGTAAACAAATGATGGAAGCTTGATAGCATTGCCAAAAGCCTCTTCATCATCCGGGTCCATGTGCCATGCACAAAATTATACTCCTTCGTTCCTAAATATTTGTCTTTTTACAAATTCAAACGGGCATATTTTAGAGTGTAGATTCACGGGCATATTTTAGTAATTTACATGGCGTTTCTCAATGACACGCAGGTCATACAAAAAATAAAGACAACTCCTATGGCTCCTGCCGGTTGTCATACTCATTGACATGCAAGTCATGATTCCTATTACAATAGCATGAACATCTCATACATCACATATATATCATTCATCATTCATCACAACTTTGGCCATATCATATCACAAAGCACTTGCTGCAAAAACAAGTTAGACGTCCTCTAATTGTTGTTGCAAGTTTTACGTGGCTGAAGTAGGGTTCTAGCAAGAATGTTTTCTTACCTACGTGAAAGCCACAACATGATTTGTCAACTTCTATTTACCCTTCATAAGGACCCTTTTCATCGAATCCGCTCCAACTAAAGTGGGAGAGACAGACACCCGCCAGCCACCTTATGCAACTAGTGCATGTTAGTCGGTGGAACCGGTCTCACGTAAGCGTACGTGTAAGGTTGGTCCGGGCCGCTTCATCCCACAATACCGTTGAAGCAAGATAAGACTAGTAGCGGCAAGAAAGTTGACAACATCTACGCCCACAACAAATTGTGTTCTACTCGTGCAAAAAGAACTACGCATAGACTTAGCTCATGATGCCACTGTTGGAGAACGTTGCAGAAAACAAAATTTTTCCTACTGTTTCACCAAGATCCATCTATGAGTTCATCTAGCAACGAGTGATTGGATGCATATACGTACCTTGTAGATCGCGAGCGTTCAAAGAACGGGGATGAGGGAGTCGTACTCGACGTGATCCGAATCACCTGAGATCCTAGCGCCGAACGGATGGCACCTCCGCATTCAACACACGTACGGTCAGCGTAACGTCTCCTCCTTCTTGATCCAGCAAGGGGAAGGAGAGGTTGAGGAAGATGGCTCCAGCAGCAGCACGACGACGTGGTGGTGGTGGAGCTGTAGTACTCCGGCAGGGCTTCGCCAAGCTCTATGGAGGAGGAGGAGGTGTTGGAGAGGGAGAGGGAGGCACCAAAGGCGTGGGGTGAGAAGTCCTCCATCTCCCCACTATATATAGGAGGGCCAAGGGGGGGGGCACCGGCCCTAGGAGATCCAATCTCCTAGGGGGGGCGGCGGCCAAGGGAGGAATCCCTCCTCCCCAAGGCACCTAGGAGGTGCCTTCCCCCTTTGGGACTCTTCCCTTCTTGAACCCTAGGTGCATGGGCCTCTTGGGGCTGGTGCCCTTGGCCCATGTAGGCCAAGGCGCACACCCCTACAGCCCATGTGGCCCCGGGGCAGGTGGCCCCACCCGGTGGACCCCTGGGACCCTTCCGGTGGTCTCGGTACAATACTGGTGACCCCAAAACTTGTCCCGATGCCCGAACGGGGACCCACCTGACAGCGGGGACCCACCGGACGGGCCACCGTATTTCGCGAAAAAAACGTTTCCCCCCTGACTACTAGGACCCACCAGCTACACCTTCGCACGCAAGGAAGTGCATCCGGGCAAACAAAAACAAAACGATTCGCCCCTCTGACTGCTGGGACCCACCAGCTACATCTTCGCACGCAAGGAAGTGCCTGACAGTCGGGACCCACCTGGTCGAAGCATACGTAGCGTTGTCATTCTGGTCGCGAACGTGTACGTACATATATACTGGTTGATGTAGAGGCGCGCACGTGTCATAGTAGAGGCGCGCACGTAGCATGTACACGTACGTACAACGGTCAGGGTGCAAGAAAGAAAATACGGCCACATATGTGTACATACGGGCGGGGTCTCGAACGCCTACTTGTGCATACGTACGGCGAGGGCTCGTGTACATGGCTGGGTCGGAACGGAGAAACAACATCGTCGTCGTGTTCATGGGGAGGCAACGGAATGCGTCGTGTTCATGGGAGGCAACATAATGCGTCATGTTCATCGGGAGGGCTTGGACGGAACAGGCGATGGAAACGAGGCCTGGCGTACCGCAGAACGGAGGAAACGGCCTTGTGTTCGACCGGCCACGTTCGAAACGGGATCCTGTTCATCGGGACGGGTGTGGCATACCGCAAAACAGAGGAAACAGACCTCCTATGGTCGAAACGGGGGTCCTGTTGATCGGGAGGGGTGTGGCGTACCGCAAAACGGACGAAACGGACTTGTGTTGGAGCGCTACGGTCGAAACGGGGGTCAGGTTCATCGGGAGGGGTGTGGCGTACCGCAAAACGGGACTCCACGGGATACTGTTCATCTCCACCGTCGACCTCCTCCAGCCTCCACGGGCTCCTGTTCATCCAGCCTACACCGCGCGCTACTCCACTGGCTACTGTTCAACCACCCCTCCACCGTCTACTGTTTATCCAGCCCTCCACACCACGGGGTCCTGTTCAACCACCCCTCCACGGGCACCCCTCCACCGTCTACTGTTCATTCAGCCCTCCACACCACGGGGTCCTGTTCATCCACCCCTCCACGGGCACCCCTTCGCCGTCTACTGTTCATCCAGCCCTCCACCACACCACGGGGTCCTGTTCATCCAGAGGCAACGCCACCGCTCACTGTTCATCCATACCCCCCGCAACACTCACTGTTCATCCCATCGATCGGCTTTTGTTAGCAGCAGTAGTGAAGGAATCGCTCGATCGGGTTAAGTTAACAGCCATCGACCGATCGCTCAAGTTCAGTAATGCGTAGCCTGCAGTGCAATCACTCGGGTTCAGTTAGAGCCCAATGCCTCGCTCGGGTTCAGTTAGAGCCAACGCCTCGCACACACGCGTGTATGTGTACGAGAGAAACGTGCATCGCTCGGCCCCCGACCTCCCACCGTAACTGGGAACTCCCCGAAATTTTCCTCCCCCTCGCTTCTACCATGGTTTTTTCCGTCATGGATGGCCCAAAGAATGTCATGCAGCTGCGTCTCCGGCCCGCCCAGGACGAAAAGCCCATTTTCTATCATGATTTTTTGTCATAGAAGTAGGAGCCCACCACATCTATGATTGTACCGGGTTTTGTCACAATTATCATCATAGAAGTGTCATATGTATGACATAAAAAAATTTCGTTCGGCCCAAAATGTCATGGATGTGTCTTTTTTTGTAGTGCTCGTAATCAAGAGGATCAATATTCGAAGTGGGGGGAGCCAAGGTATGGTGCATCACCGGGACCGGATACCTGTCCGGCACGCCGAAGAAGGCATCCGAAGAGTGGCCTTCCGAATGGTTCTATATTGACGACGTTGCTCTTCCTAACCCAATATGATTGGGTCTCCCCTAATTTTCAAGTGCCCTGTTGAAGAAACGCCACAACTGGCGCCCTCGGAGCCTCGAGGAGGAGGATAGCGCGGAAGTCAGCCAGTTGATGGGCAAGATTAAGACGCTCGCCCAGTCCGGATTTTCAATAATTGTGGTAATGGTGATTTCTATAGCGCAGGGGGTCCAACCACTCCAATATAGAGGGCTTCCCATGTGGCACTATAATGGGGACGATGATGCCTCACGCTGCGGTCAGAAGGGTCCAAAAACCCCCGCCGCTTTGGCCAAAATATTGCCCGAAGTGTACAAAGGGGGGAAGGAGGAGTTCACTCGTCTCCAATGTCAAGATGGATTTTCCATGTATAATCCTCCAAGCCGGGTGAGTTCTAATCCCACCATTTTACTCAATCCTCTCCCTGTATACTTTTTAATGGATAGTAACCTATCGACTCGCAACAGGAATGGCAGAAGGCTACCGAGGGGATCCATAGCCCCACCCCCAGCCGGAGGATCACAACCGGGACCTTGAACCCGGATTCGAAGAAGATCCGGAAATATTTGTGGAGCTTAAGAATGGAGTATTCTACCAGGCGAGATATGATGGTATGGAAGTGCCCATCATCGCCGATTATCCCGGCCTCCTCCCTGCTTTGCATGTAAGTAATTTAAGAGACACCTTCTTCGAAAGAGATTCCTTATTATGACTCACCCACCGCACTATTTCGTGCTCCAAAGGGAAGGCGCTCGACGCCACAACATGCACCAGAAGCATCTTCGAGGAGAGCGGTGCCCGCGCCGAGCACATCTTCGAAGAGAAAGGCAAACGATAATACGGCAGAACCTTCATCAAAGAGGTAAGACTTTCTTTTTAAAATATGTCTCTTGGTCGCCACATCAAATCGTGGCATCATCCGCCGCGTTTTATCAGGAAAAGCGTCCGCCGGACTATGTCCGGGGATCATGCTGGTCGTGCCTCCACTAGTCAGGTTCCAGACCCTGCCCTAAGGACGGGGGCTGACATGGGAGTGGCGCCGGACTGTCCTTTCGCAGAGGATTCAGATGATATGTCCGTCACGGACTCTGAAGTGGAGAGCACCATGAATCATCATCTTCGGAGGGCTACTCTCCATGACTCCGGCTTTTCAAAGGAGGCATTCGATGCCTTCATCTCGGCCGATGCGTACATCCGAGCTGCTCGGGATGGACTTGTCAGAGCCATAGACCAGCATCTAAAAGATATGCGGGTGAGTTAGATTTGATAATCATATACTAGTAGTCCCCCGAGACTTAAAGCAGTTGATACAACTAATTTAAGGATCATTGTATAATCAGGCACTTATGGAGAAGAATAGCCTGTTGTCTCAAGAGCCGGAAAAGTGTCAGACTCAGCTAACTGCGGTTACCACCGAATTGGAAAAATCCAAGGAGGCACCACCTAGTAATGCTTCTCCCCATCAGAAAAAAAGTATAATCATATACCATTTATATTAATACTGCTGCGTTTTTGCTGACAGAATCAATAGAGCAACTGAGAGAGAAACTGAAGGTCGCCCAGGCTGGTGAACAAGAGGCCAAAAGGCAACATGCGGCAGGTGTCATGGAATTGTCATGGCAGATGTCCTAGTGTGAGGACTTAGTCGTGAGGCCAACACATCTTTGTAGTAGCTTGAGAGGGGTTGAGCGGAATCGAGAGACGCAACACAAGAAAAAGATTTAAATAGCTTCAAACCCCGGGAAACATCATCCAGAAATAGCCCTACATGCTGTTTGTGGCTAGGTCTCATTATCATCATGAGGGAGTCGCCGTATAAGTCGGCGTCCCTAATTGTGTCTAGCTCTAGAGATTATTGCTTGTTTCTTGTCCTGTTTTGGGGTGCCCTCCTCCTCCTTATATATGTTGAAGGGGCGGGTTACATGACTAGTCCTAGTAGGATTAGGATTACTCTATTACAAGTGGAGTCCTAGTCTTGCTTCCTTTGTAAGGGAATATTCCTTACGCTTTCTTCTTAAGCCAGCCCACCATCGCATGAACCGGCCTACTGGGCCTTGTCGTCCATCTGACCTGCCCGCCGGGTCTCCGATGAATCATAAACCGCCAGGTCCAAGCGAGTCGCCAAGCTCCAGCCGGGTCATACATCCGACCGTTTATACCGCGGGTTATATCCCCGACATTAGCCCCCAGTTTAATTTGGATTTATCCATGTTAAACTGATCCTGCAACATAAACACAAGAACAAATTTGACATGTTGTGCTCCGGGTCAAATATTCTTGTAAGCCGGCACCTGATCATCCTTAAGTCCTTGACATTTTCTCCTGGAAAATCCGGGTCAATAGGCCAGCTTCATAATCCATTTGCTGACATTGGCTCTTGTAAAGAAATATTATAGGAAATAATCCATTTGAGTCGTCCTTCAATGCTCTGATTTGACAAAAATATTGGTCTTGAAATATTCAACTGATATTCAGCCGGTTTGAAGATGTAGAACTTGCCGGTTTAATATTACCAAAATTGTCGGTTTGTAAATATTGATGGCACTGAGTCATAATTCTTGCCGACACCGGGTCATTATTATTGATGACACCGGGCTATGATTGTTGCAGACACCGGGTCATAATGATTGGTCGCGTCGGGTCAATATGATTTGCTCAAAACTGAGAATTCGAAAGTATTTCTCCTTATATCCGTGTTACCTGTAGCTCCCAAGTGCCGGGTTCTCATGCTTGCATCAACCTGGGACTTGTAATTGTCTTATGCTCACAAAAACTTCAACCGGTGTAGCCCCCAAGGGCCGGGTCATTATGCAATAATGAGCAGGGACTTTGTAGATGTAGACTTGAGCAGCAACATGTCCAAGTGCCATGGTGCATACTGGCAGTGACATGGGACTTACATATTTGATGTAATCTCAACTTGAATAATGTAGCCCCCAAGTGCCGGGTCATAAGCCTGCAGCGACTCGGGACTATTCCTTCCATTGTAGAATAAATTATATCCATTGATAAAATAATATCCATTGCGCTGAAGCGACTTTGAAAACCTCAATCATAATATTGGTTATTGATAACCATAATAAAAATCCAGCCATGTTGGCTATTAAAGATTTGAATAGTATAATCCGGTTTGGAAAACCGGTTCCTGTGATATTGAATCGTACTGTCGGTTTAGGATACATGTGTAGTAAGGGTGATAACCCAGTCTTTAGAAGCCAAAACTTCCAAATGTTTATGATTGTCATATATGGCGACTTATCATCCAAAGTCAAGCCGGGTTAATCAAAACCACATATATGCCTCAGATATGAACAAAAAGGTCTCAAGACAAAACCAAAGATTGTTTTCAAAAAACTTAAGCCAAACAGAGAAAAAATGAGGGTTCTGATTTGAATACGATCAGTAAACCAAACCAAAAGGGGTTAAGTTAGGATTCGAATACGATCATGAAGCCCCCTAGTGGTTTTGGCGTTGCGCCGATCAAGAGGGTACCGACAGCTATGTTATCTTTGGTTCGAATACGACCTATGTTTGAACAGGAAGCCCCAAATGACCTTGAGAGTTTTTTAACGACTCTGATTCGAATACAATCAAAGTCGGACCCAAAAGGGGTTAATCTATGATTCGAATACGATCAAGAAGCCCCCTAGTGGGTTTGGCATTGCGCCGATCAAGAGGGTACCGACAGCTATGTTCTCTTTGGTTCGAATACGACCTATGTTTGAATAGGAAGCCCCCTAGTGATCTTGAGACTTTTCTTAACGACTCTGATTCGAATACGATCAAAGTCGGACCCAAAAGGGGTTAAGCTAGATTCAAATACAATCGGCCCCCAATGGTCTTTTGAAGCAGGGTACCTATGTTTGAGTTGTGCCTTGCAATAGACTCTCTTTGGTCCCTTTAATTTTTCCTGAGAACTCGAGCTTTGCAAAGATAAATTCTTCTTGAACGGGAAATTCATAAACCGGATATTGAGAGCTTCAAAGCTTTGCGAGAGACAAATTTACCTTGAGCCAGATTTTGAACCGGGTTTGAGAGCTTCAAAGCTTTGTGGTAGATAAATTTTCCTTGAACCCGATTGTAAACCGAAAGCATCATTGTGAGCCAGAATATTTCTGACGGCCTTTTAAATTTTCATCAATATAGCAGTAGCTTCTGGGACCGAGTTATCTTTCCTCCACTGACCCGGAGTTCTTGAATCTGCTTAAACTGACAGTCATTTACTGAGTCATGTCATCATAGCCCCCGAGTCTCAAGGCGACTCGAGGAGTTGTCTTGAGATTCTTCATATTTGACCGCGATATAAACCGGTATGAGTCATTCAACAACTCAGTGATATAAAAATTCCTTTTGCATTAAACAACTTATCATGCGTTGAAAGACTTTCAAGCTAGAGTAGTTGCTCTTTTAAAGAAAACAATATATAATATAAAAATATAATAGATGGATTTCACCTGACATGTTAGGCTAGAAAATATCCACCGCGAAGTTGATGATCAGTTGATCACCACGGTGAAGCGGCGCGGTAAACCGTGCGGACGGGCAAGTTAGCCACATTGTGTTGATGTAGAATGGGCCACGCGGGCGGCGGTTTGCGCACACCCATAAAGCAGCGCACAGTGCAGTCCCGGTGAGTCAATTGTAGGCCCGGCCACAGAGGTGGCGATTTGCGCGCGCCCATAGAACAGCGAGTGGGCACGGACGCTGTTGCACAATGATACTAGCGCCCGCTCCATATCCATCACATGGCATCACTTTTGTAGTGAATAATTATCCTGCGCAAAAAATATTACCAGCCAGGTTATCTGTTCACAGACAGATTATTATATACAGATGAAATATATAGAATGAGATCACCTGATGTATTTTTTGGAGGCAGTAATTGCACAACAATTTGACCGAAATTCGACCGAGTGATGGCCTTCACATCCAACAAACTGATAACCCACAAGTATAGGGGATCGCAACAGTTTTTGAGGGTAGAGTATTCAACCCAAATTAATTGATTCGACACAAGGGGAGCCAAAGAATATCTCATGTATTAGCAGCTGAGTTGTCAATTCAACCACACCTGGATAACTTAATATCTACAGCAAAGTGTTTAGTAGCAAAGTAATATGATAGTAGTGGTAACGGTAGCAAAAGGTACGATAGCAAAAGTAATATTTTTGGTGTTTTGTACTGATGATAACAATAGTAACGGAAAAGTAAATAAGCGAAGAACAATATATGGAAAGCTCGTAGGCAATAGATTAGTGATGGAGAATTATGCCGGATATGGTTCATCATGTAACAGTCAGAACCCAGGGTAACACAGAACTAGCTCCAATTCATCAATGTAATGTAGGCATATATTCCGAATATAGTCATACGTGCTTATGGAAAAGAACTTGCATGACATCTTTTGTCCTACCCTCCCGTGGCAGCGGGGTCCTAGCAGAAACTAAGGGATATTAAGGCCTCCTTTTAATAGAGTACCGGACCAAAGCATTAACACATAGTGAATACAAGAACTCCTCAAAATACGGTCATCACTGAAAGTGGCCCCAATTATTGTCACTTCGGGGTTGCCGGATCATAACACATAGTAGGTGACTATAGACTTGCAAGATAGGATCAAGAACTCACATATATTCATTAAAACATAATAGGTTCAGATCTGAAATCATGGCACTCGGGCCCTAGTGAGAAGCATTAAGCATAGCAAAGTCATAGCAACATCAATGTCAGAACATAGTGGATACTAGGGATCAAACCCTAACAAAACTAACTCAATTACATGATAAATCTCATCCAACCCATCACCGTCCAGCAAGCCTATGATGGAATTATTCACACACGTTGGTGAGCATCATGAAATTGGTGATGGAGGATGGTTGATGATGACGATGGTAGCGGATTCCCCTCTCCGGAGCCCCGAATGGACTCTAGATCAGCCCTCACGAGAGAGTTTAGGGCTTGGCGGCAGCTCCGTATCGTAAAACATGATGAATCCTTCTCCTTTATTTTTTTCTCCCCGAACACGAATATATGGAGTCAAGGTTGAGGTCGGTGGAGCTCCAGGGGTCCCACGAGGTAGGGGGCATGCCCAGGGGGCAAGCGCGCCCCCACCCTCGTGGCTAGGGTGTGGGCCCCCTGGCCTTGATTCTTGGCCAGTATTTTTTATTATTTCCAAAAATAATCTCCGTGGAGTTTTAGGTCATTCCGAGAACTTTTGTTTCTGCACATAAATAATACCATGGCAATTCTGTTGAAAACAGCGTCAGTCCGGGTTAGTTCCATTCAAATCATGCAAGTTAGAGTCCAAAACAAGGGCAAAAGTGTTTGGAAAAGTAGATACGATGGAGACGTATCAACTCCCCCAAGCTTAAACCTTTGCTTGTCCTCAAGCAATTCAGTTGACAAACCGAAAGTGATAAAGAAAAACTTTTACAAACTCTGTTTGCTCTTGTTGTTGTAAATATGTAAAGCCAGCATTCAAGTTCTCAGCAAAGATTATAAACTAACCATATTCACAATAACTCTTAGGTCTCATGTTTACTCATATCAATGGCATAGTCAAGTAGCGAGCAATAATAATAAATCTCGAATGATAACACTTTCTCAAAACAATCATAATATGATATAACAAGATGGTATCTCGCTAGCCCTTTCTGAGACCGCAAAACATAAATGCAGAGCACCTTTAAAGATCGAGGACTGACTAGACATGGTAATTCATGGTAAAAGAGATCCAGTCAAATCATACTCAATGTAAACTAACAGTAATGGATGCAAATGACAGTGGTGCTCTCCAACTGGTGCTTTTTAGTAAGAGGATGATGACTCAATATAAAAGTAAATAGATAGGCCCTTCACAGAGGGAAGAAGAGATTTGTAGAGGTGCCAGAGCTCGGTTTTGAAATAGAGGTGAATAATATTTTGAGCGGTATACTTTCATTGTCAACATAACAACCAAGAGATGACGATATCTTCCATGCTACACACATTATAGGCAGTTCCCAAACAGAATGGTAAAGTTTATACTCCCCCTCCACCAACTTGCATCAATCCATGGTTTGCTCGAAACAACGAGTGCTTCCAACTAACAACAGTCTCGGGGGAGTTTTGTTTGCAATTATTTTGATTTGAGTTGCATAAAGCATGGGACTGGGCATCCCGGTGACCAGCCATTTTCTCGTGAGTGAGGAGCGGAGTCCACTCCTCTTGAGAATAACCCGCCTAACATGGAAGATACAGACAGCCCTAGTTGATACATGAGCTATTCGAGCATGCAAAACAGAATGTTTATTTGATGGTTTAGAGTTTGGCACATACAAATTTACTTGGAACGGCAGGTAGATACCATATATAGGTAGGTATGGTGGACTCATATGGAACAACTTTGGGGTTTATGGGATTGGATGCACAAGCAGTATTCCCGCTTAGTATAGGTGAAGGCTTGAAAAAGACTGGGAAGCGACCAGCTAGAGAGCGACAACAGTCATGAACATGCATTAAAATTAATCAACACCGAATGCAAGCATGAGTAGGATATAATGCACCATGAACATAAATATCGTAGAGGCTATGGTGATTTTTTTTCAACTACATGCATGAACATGTGCCAAGTCAAGCCACTCGAATCGTTCAAAAGAGGATTGAGGGAGTCCTGGATTAGGGGGTGTCCAGATGGCCGGACTATACCTTCAGCCGGACTCCTGGACTATGAAGATACAAGATTTAAGACTTCGTCCCGTGTCCGGAAGGGACTTTCCTTGGCGTGGAAGGCAAGCTTGGCGATACGGATATGCAGATATCCTACCATTGTAACCGACTTTGTGTAACCCTAACCCTCTTCGGTGTCTATATAAACCGGAAGGTTTTAGTCCATAGGACAACGTACACAACAACAATCATACCATAGGCTAGCTTCTAGGGTTTAGCCTCTCCGATCTCGTGGTAGATCTACTCTTGTACTACCCATATCATCAATATTAATCAAGCAGGACGTAGGGTTTTACCTCCATCGAGAGGGCCCGAACCTGGGTAAAACTTCGTGTCCCTTGCCTCCTGTTGCCATCCGGCCTAGACGCACAGTTAGGGACCCCCTACCCGAGATCCGCCGGTTTTGACACCGACATTGGTGCTTTCATTGAGAGTTCCTCTGTGTCGTCGCCGTCAGGCTTGATGGCTCCTACGATCATCAATGGCGATGTAGTCCAGGGTGAGACCTTCCTCCCCGGACAGATCTTCGTCTTCGGTGGCTTTGCACTACGGGCCAATTCACTTGGCCATCTGGAGCAGATCGAAAGCTATGCCCCTGGCCGTCAGGTCAGATTTGGAAGTTTAAACTACACGGCTGACATCCGCGGGGACTTGATCTTCGACGGATTCGAGCCATTGCCGAGCGTGCCGCACTGTCACGACGAGCATGATCTAGCTCTGCCGCCGAACAGTGCCCTGGAGGCCGCACCCGCATCGGCTTCGACCCTTAATTTGGAGCCAACTACGCCGATCGAGGATGGGTGGTTGGACACCGCCTCGGGGGCTGCAATCCCAACGGCGCTCGAGCCGAACACCAGCCCCGCACTCTACGAGACTCGTGACTCCAAGGAGCCGGACTCCTCTCCGGACTCCGAACCCTCCGCGCCCCTGCCGATCGAATCTGATTGGGCGCCAATTATGGAGTTTACTATCGCGGACATCTTTCAGCACTCGCCTTTCGGCGATATTCTGAAGAAACTGAAGTCTCTCTCTTTATCAAGAGAGCCCTGGCCGGACTACGGTCAACAAGGTTGGGATTCGGACGATGAAGAAATTCAAAGCCCACCCACCACCCACTTTGTAGCCACTGTCGACGACTTAACCGACATGCTCGACTTCGACTCCGAAGACATCGACGGTATGGACGCCGATGAAGGAGACGATGAAGAACCAGCGCCTATCAGGCCCTAGAAAGCCACCTCGTCATATGACATATACATGGTGGACACCCCAAAAGAAGGAGATGGCGATGGAACAGCGGAGGATGAGCACAGGAGGATGGAGAAACCAGCCCTCATGAGAGAGCGGCAGACAGAGAGGTCGAGGACGATAATTATATGCCTCCCTCCAAAGACGAGGCAAGCCTCGACGATGACGAATTCGTCGTGCCAGAGGATCCCGTCGAGCAAGAGCGTTTTCAACGCAGGCTTATGGCCACGGCAAGAAGCCTCAAGAAAAAACAGCAACAACTTAGAGCTGATCAAGATGCTAGTCGACAGATGGACTGAAGTCCTTGCGGCCGAAGATCATAAACTCGAACGCCCCTCCAAGAGCTACCCAAAGCGCAGGTTGCTACCCCGATTAGAGGAGGAAGCACTTGATGCGGCCGACCGGCCACCTTGTGGCCGCGACAGAGAGGCCTCTCGGCCCTCCGTACCAAGGCACGGGAATATGCGCTGGACTTACGAGATATGTTGGAGGACAAGGCAAGGCAAACAAGATCGATCTACAGATCGCATGGGCACCCCACAACTCGAGACAGTAACCGTCACGCCGGCCACAAATTCGGCAGGGCCGAACACAGTAGACAAAGCTCATTGGAGCTACGTCATGATATAGCCTAGTACAGAGGCGCCGCACACCCACTATGCTTCACAGATAAAATAATGGATCATCAAATCCCCGAGGGTTTCAAACCCATAAATATCGAATCATATGATGGCACAACAGATCCTGCGGTATGGATCGAGGGTTATCTCCTTCATATCCACATGGCCCATGGCGATGATTTCCACGCCATCAAATACCTCCCACTCAAGCTTAAAGGACCAGCTCGGCATTGGCTTAATAGCTTGCCAACATGATCAATCAGTTGTTGGGAGGACCTGGAAGCCGCATTCCTCGACAATTTCCAGGGCACTTATGTGCGACCCCCAGACGCCGATGACCTAAGTCACGTAATTCAGCAGCCAGACGAATCGGCCAGGCAATTCTGGACACGGTTCCTAACAAAGAAAAATCAAATAGTCGACTTTCCGGACGCTGAGGCCCTAGCAGCCTTCAAGCACAATATCCGTCACGAGTGGCTTGCCCGGCACCTTGGACAGGAAAAGCCGAAGTCTATGGCAGCACTCACGACACTCATGACCCGCTTTTGCGCGGGAGAAGACAGCTGGCTTGCTCGTAGCAACAATATGACCAAGAACCCTGGTAATTCGGATGCCAGGGATAGTAGTGGCAGGTCGCGTCGCAACAAGACGAAGCGCCGCATTAACGGCGACAATGTTGAGGATATGGCAGTTAATGCCGGATTCAGAGGCTCTAAATCCGGTCAGCGGAAAAAGCCATTCAAAAGGAATCCTAGGGGACCGTCCAGTTTGGACCGAATACTCGACCGCTTGTGCCAGATACATGGCACCCCCGAAAAGCCAGCCAATCACACCAACAGGGATTGTTGGGTGTTCAAGCAGGCATGCAAGTTAAACGCCGAAAATGAAGACAAGGGGATGCATGGCGATGACGACGAGGAGCCCCGGCCGCCGAACAACAATGGACAGAAGGGTTTTCCCCCACAAGTGCGGACGGTGAACATGATATACGCAACCCACGTCCCCAAAAGGGAGCGGAAGCGCGCGTTAAGGGACGTATACGCGGTAGAGCCAGTCGCCCCAAAGTTCAACCCATGGTCCTCCTGCCCGATCACCTTTGATCGAAGGGACCATCCCACTAGCATCCGTCATGGCGGATTCGCCGCATTGGTTCTAGACCCAATTATTGACGAATTTCATCTCACTAGAGTCCTGATGGACGGCGGCAGCAGCCTGAACCTGCTTTACCAGGATACAGTGCGGAAAATGGGCATAGATCCCTCGAGGATTAAGCCCACCAAAACGACCTTTAAAGGCGTAATACCAGGTGTAGAGGCCAACTGTACAGGCTCAGTCACACTTGAAGTGGTCTTCGGATCTCCGGATAATTTCCGAAGCGAGGAGTTAATCTTCGACATAGTCCCATTCCGTAGTGGCTATCACGCACTGCTCGGGCGAACCGCATTCGCCAAGTTCAATGCGGTACCGCACTACGCATACCTTAAGCTCAAAATGCCAGGCCCTCGAGGAGTAATTACGGTCAATGGAAACACCGAACGCTCCCTCCGAACGGAGGAGCACAGGGCGGCCCTTGCAGCAGAAGTACAAAGCAGCCTCTCCAGGCAGTTCTCCAGTCCGGCCATTAAACGACCGGACACCGTCAAGCGCGCCCGGAGTAACCTACAACAAGACCGCCTGGCACGACCCGAGCAGGCATAGCAATGCGGCCCCAACCCCAGCCCTCGCAAAAATGCGATACCAGTACTTCGTGTACATAACTACGCTCTAGAAATACCATGGGTACAGGGGGAGGGGCACCATCACGGCACGCCCGAAACACGGCTTAAACTGCACCAGGGGCTGCCGATTTTTTAATTTTCTCTTACATTCAGGACTCCACTCTTCGGAAGGCCCGTTCGGCAGTTCAATTGCCGAACAAACGATGCAAGAACCAGGGAAGCAGACAAGCCACGCCGCATTACGGAACTCCCAGGTGGTCTCTATCATGAGCAGTATACCTGTTTCGCATACTATTCCGCAGCTTGCCCCTGGAACAGACACGTTTAATAGTCCAACCTTTTGCTTATCACATTATTTGTATCGTTCTGCTTTGATCGCAGCCCTCTTTAATAAACAATGCATAGCTTTTGTCTATTTTTGCATTACTCTTTTTTAATATATGTTCCTTAACGACATGTTGCATCTGTACACTTTGGTACGACCAAAATACGCCAGGGGCTTTAGTACCCCTCAATATGGTGTGAGAAGTCCGAACACTTTAACAAGTGCGGCACCCCGAACTTATAGCATTATATGCATCGGCTCCGAATCATGTCTTGCATCAATTGTTGGGTTTGCCCGGCTCCTATGTTTTGGTGCCTTACGTTCCACTATATCGGCTAAGGTAGCACTAGGAGAACCACTGCGATTGTGCCCCAGTTGAGCTGGGTCGAGCACCTCAATGGAGAAAGCTAAAACTGACTGTCATGATGAAGCGAGAGCTGGTCGCTGTTCGAGAGGTTTTTCGAGTCCCTAAAGACTTATGCCGCTTAGAGCGAGGAGTCGGCTCTTTCCGGCCAAGGCGTGGATAGCGCCCCGAACTCGGTCTTCTGAACACCAGGGGCTTCGCCAAAATTTAAAATTATGGAATTCTATGGCTAAGTGAGAGTGTTCACGCATTATAGTCCGATTGCCTTGTTCGTTGGGCTGAGCGCCTCCCTCGAAGGACCCAAACATGGGAAAAAGAGCGCTTAGGTTTATCCCCGAACACCCCAGCACTAGCGGCACGGGGGCAGAAGCCGACGACTTGCCATCTCTCAGAATTGATAAACAGCCGCACAGAAGGTAATATTTTAAATTCCAACAGCATTGCTTAAAGCATATGAACAAGTTTTCAGCGCACAGGACAAAACGAGCAAGTTTCACTCAAAAATTACATCCGTAGTGTAAGTGCATCTAGTGCCACCCCTAGTTGGTTTTGGAGTATTCACGACAAACCTAGTTGAGGGACTAACGTGTTTGTGAGAATTGCAGGAAAACACAGGAAGAAGTCCCTCATTGATTCGGTTTCACTACCAGAGATGACCCCTAAAAATGTACGAAGACATTGAAGACAATGGTGGTTTATGAAGATATTCGTATTGAAGACAATGACATGAGAAGACTCCCTATGAAGCTTATGGAACTCGAAGACTTAGAACCTTCGTAGTTTTATTTCATTTATGTTGTGTCATAGGAATCACCGTACTGTTAAGTGGGGTCCAAGAGAACCAGTCAGAATGACTGAAGTGATGCCTAATTCAAATCCTATGTCTTCAAGCGAAGACTTTGAGAGAAAATCTTGTCCAGAGTCAGACAAGTCAGCTTTACTTGCAACCCAAGTAAAGTTGCCGCGAGAGTTCAAAATTCGACCGTTGGTACACGTGTCAGTTCCTTAGTGACCCAGGGTCATTTCGGACAGATCAGGTCAAGTTGCCAAGTGGCTATAAATAGTCCACCCCCCACAACCATAAACGGTTGGTTGCTCAGATTTCAGTGCATGGCTTTTGTCGTTTGAGAGCAACCCACCTCGAAGCCTTTGAGAGAAAAATTCCTAGTGAGGAGAAAAGCCCTAACCACCCAGAGCCAGAGTAAATTGGGCATCACTTAAGCCTTCTTGTCTGTGTGATCTGAAGACTTATTACACTTGAGGACTGTGCATCCTCCAGACGGTTAGGCGTCGCGTTCTGAGCATCCAAGAGAAATTGTGGATTGCCAGTGAACGAAGTCTGTGAAGGTTTGGGAGTCTACCTTGAAGACTTACCTGAGTGATTGCGCGAGGTCTGTGTGACCTTAGCTCAAGGAGAAAACGGTGAGGACTGGGTGTCTTGGACTAAGTGTCCTTGACTGGGTGTCCGGGACTGTGTGTCCTTTGGTTTAAATACCTAGCCGCTCCAACCAGACGTATGGTTGTCACAGCAACTGGAACTGGTCCAACAAATCATTGTCTTCAACGTGTCACTGGTTTCATCTTCACTTCCTTTTTAATTACAGTTATTCATTGTGAAGCGATTGCATGCTTGCTTTATCTTTTGTCTTCACAACATGAATGTATGATCTGTTTGGCTTCATAACTTCTTCCTACCTGATCCTTATTACACTGAAGCTGTTTGTCATTGCGCTTTCACTCTATTGAATACATGACCACGGCTGGCCTAGTGTAATCTAACTTCCGCTGCATAGTAATAGGCATAATCTTCACTGTTTGTCTTCATAACTCTCACGTTTTGAAGACTTTCATAAAAATCGCCTATTCACCCCCGTCTAGTCGATATAACGCACTTTCAATTGGTATCAGAGCAAGGTGCTCCCTTGTTCTGTGTGATTCGGTTTAACCACCTGGAGTTTTAGCTATGTCGACTGCAGGGATAATCAAAGTCTCCGCTACTTGCCCCGTCTTCGATGGAACTGAATATCCCTACTGGAAGAATAAGATGCGCATGCATCTTGAAGCCATTGATGTCGACCTATGGTATGTCGTCGAGAACGGCGTTCCCAAGGCTGGAGAAGGTGTCACTGCTGCTGATGTCAAGAAATTCGTTCAACTGGACTCTACTGCTAAGAATATCATCTGTGGTCATCTGACCAAAGGACAGTATGGCCGTGTGAGTGCCTTGAAGACATCCAAACTGGTCTGGGACTGGCTCTCCAAAGTTAATGAAGGCATCTCAACCCAAAGAGATCAAAGAATCAGTGTCCTTCACAATCTCTTCAACCGCTTCAAGCGAAATGACAATGAGAATGTCCAGCACACATTTGACCGGCTCACTGACATCACAAATGAGCTTCAAGCCCTCGGCGCCACTGAGATCACCAAACATGAAATCGTCAAGACGCTGCTGAGATCACTTGATAGTTCGTTTGACATCCTGGCCCTGATGATTCAAGAACGTCCTGATTTCAAGACACTCGATCCGTCTGACATACTTGAGAGGCTCAACACACATGAGTTTCAACTTTCTAAGAAAAGAGATATCTACGGTCCAAACTATGGGCGAACTCGTGCCTTGAAGGCAAAAGCTGTCTCCTCATCTGAAGAAGAATCTGACTGCAGTTCTGATGATCCTGAAGACATTGGAAGAGAACTTGCAATGCTAGTGAAGAAGTTTCAAAAATTCACCAAGAAGAAAGGCTTCAGAAAATCTTCACGATCAAGCTCAAGGAATGATGAAGCTTCTGCTCATGACTACAAGAAGAAAACATGTCACAAGTGCAAGAAAACTGGGCACTTCATCTCTGAGTGTCCACAGTGGGACAATGAGAACAGAAGGAAGAAGAAGAGCAAGGAATATGATTCTGACGACAAGAAGAAGAAGAAACACTCAAAGTCTTCTTCCAAGTCTTCATCAAAGTCTTCATCACACAAGAAGAGCTCATCTGGCAAGGCACGTGCGTTTGTTGGAAAGGAGATGGATTCAGAAGAGGAGTCCGCATCTGAGGAGGCAGAGGTGGAGTCTGAGGAGGAGTCTGATTCTGGCATTGCAAGTCTGGCTACAGCATACGTCGCCAAGTCCATCTTCAACACTGAAGACAATGACTGCATCACCGACACCGACGCAAATGACAAGAACGACTCCACTCCTACCTACTGCTTCATGGCACGCGGTGCCAAGGTAAACACACGCACTACTCGCTATGAAACATCTAGTGACGATGACTCTGAATGTGATTCAAAACCTAGCTACAGAACACTTGCTAAAATTGCAACTGAACAACAGAAAGCTATGGAACATATTCAAAAACTGTTAGACAGAAGCGATGATCTGTTGGGTGCCGAAATGACTCGTTCTGAATCCTTAATTGAAGACATAAAAAATCTTCACGTTAAGTATCAGGAACTTGAAGATCGTCTTGAGACTCTCTCAACTACTCATGAAAAGCTCTCCTATGATTATCTTCAAAAGAAGCAAGATCTTGAGAAGTTGAGAGCGGATCATGAAGATCTTCAAAAGGAAAATGAGTCACTTCGCTCCGAACAGATCAGTCCCGCTCAGGAAGGATTTGAACCGCCATGTCTTAAATGCATTGAGCGTGATAATGCTAATTCTGTTGCTGAATGTTCCACTGCTACTGCTATTCGAATATCTTCAAATGTTGATGTGGTAACTAACCCCTCTGCTGAGGATACCACTGCTATTGCTGATGAAAATGCTAGGTTGAAGACATTGCTTGAAACAGGGATGTACAAAAGTCTTCAAGGGCATCAGACATTATGTGATGTCCTCAAAAAGCAGATCCTGAATCGTAACCCTAGGAAAGAGGGTGTTGGATTCGTGAGGAAAATCAATGCAGATGGCTCTTACTAGAAACCTGAGCAGTACCCCAAAACCATATGGGTTGCTGCAAAGGAATCCTCAGTAGATCCATCCAATCTATCTGGCTTCACTTGTGCTAACCCAATTATCATTGATGAATCCTTTGATGCAAACTATAAACTGTTTAAGAATCAGAATGGTGAAGTGTTTGCCAGGTACATTGGTACTAACTGCAGGAATGGACCACCTATGAAGAAGATCTGGGTTCCGAAAACATGTCTGGAAAATCTTCCTGTGAATGTCTTCATGACACCTCACTTGAAGAAGACAAACCTCGGTCCAAAGGCTTCATACAGACAGAGGACTCACCTGAGTCACACTAACGCAAATGTTTTGCAGGGAAACCATACTCAGGCATATGAATATGAGAGCGGTTCATCGAACCGTCATGTTCATATGACCAAAAATTATTCTGCTTATGCCTATGAGTATTATTGTCCCCCTGCTAGACTGTTTGCTAAGGCTTCAAAGCCAAAATTCTCAGATGCTGCACTTAGACTTATAGCTTCTAAGCCACCCTTGAAGATGTGGGTGGTTAAGAAATCTTAACTCTCTTTTGCAGGGAAAGGTCTCCAGCATAAAAACAAAATCTTCTGATGCTATTGCTGGGGACCATAAAAATCTTGTGGGGCGCAAGATAAACTGCCCAAATGGCATCATTATGTACTTCGTTCCTGAATCGCATGCTACTCTCCCCATTAGTCCTAATCTAGATCTAAGTTTTCATAACCCACTGGTTCGTCAAATGTTTATGCTTCACAACACTCTTCGTGAAGCCTATCCCCCTAACTGCACTGTAGGGTACGACACCAGCGACTTCAAAGTCTTCAGAATGGATTATTGACAGTGGGTGTACAAATCACATGACTGGAAGAAGAAGCCTTCTTATGGACTCAACTTTACGTCCATCCGACAAGAGCCACATTACATTCGCTGACACTGGTAAAAGTAAGGTATTGGGTCTAGGTAGAGTTGCAATCTCAAAGGATCAACACATGGATAAAGTCATGCTTGTTGAATCCCTTGGCTTCAACTTAATGTCTGTCTCAATGCTTTGCGATTTGAATATGATTGTAATGTTTGGCAAATATCGCTGCCTGGTGCTAATGGAATCTGACAAATCTCTAGTGTTTGAAGGATATAGGAAAGGTGATTTGTATGTGGTAGATTTCTCAGCAGGACCACAACTTGCAGTATGTCTTCTTGCAAAAGCTTCAGAATGCTGGCTTTGGCATCGAAGGCTTGGGCATGCTGGCATGAGGAACCTCCACACTCTAGCGAAGAAAAAGCACGTCATAGGCATCGAGGGCGTCAAGTTCAAGAAAGATCACTTATGCGGTGCCTGTGAAGCAGGGAAGATGACAAGGGCAAAACATCCTTCGAAGACAATCATGACTACTACACAACCCTTCGAACTGCTTCACATGGATCTTTTCGGTCCCACTCACTACTCAACTTTTACTACTTCCGCATGCCTCTATGGCTTCGTAATTGTTGATGATTATTCTAGATATACTTGGGTGCACATAATCCTCTACAAGACTGAAGTGCAGGATGTCTTCAGACGCTTTGCCAATCGAGCTATGAACAATTTTGGCGCCAAGATAAAGCATATCAGAAGTGACAATGGCACTGAATTCAAGAACACTGGCCTTGATACATATCTGGATACCTTGGGCATCACACATGAATTCTCAGCTCCATACACGCTACAGCAGAATGGCGTCGTCGAACGCACGAACAGAACACTCATTGAGATGGCCAGAACAATGCTAGATGAATACAAGACTCCAAGAAAATTCTGGACTGAAGCCATTGATACTGCATGCCATACAATCAATCGTCTTTATCTTCACAAGCTTCTGAACAAGATATCTTATGAACTCCTAACTGGCAAGAAGCCAAATGTCAGTTACTTCAGAGTATTTGGCGCAAAATGCTGGGTCAAGGACCCACATCACACCTCAAAGTTTGCACCAAAAGCACATGAAGGCTTCATGCCTGGATATGGAAAGGATTCGCACTCCTACAGAGTCTTCAATCTCTTCCACTACAAAGTGGTTGAAACAGTGGATGTGCGATTTGATGAAACCAATGGATCTCAAAGAGAGCAATTGCCAAATGTGCTAGATGAAGTTCCAGCTAATGAATCGATCAAGCTCATGGGAACTGGAGAGATTGTACCTTCTGAAGCTCATCCTGAAGAAGAACTTATCATCTCGGCACCTGATCCACATGAAGACAATGCTCAGCCTGAAGATATACCTTCAAATGACCACATAGATCAGCAAGAGCAAAGTCTTCGCCCCACACACCCTCGTATTGCAAATGAAGTACAAATTGACAAAATACTTGACAGCATCAATGCACCTGGTCCACTCACTCGTTCAAGGTCAACTCAGCTAACAAACTTCTGTGGGCATTTCGCATTCGTCTCAATATCAGAACCCAAGAAAGTTGAAGAAGCCTTCATGGAACCTGAATGGATTCAAGCTATGCAAGAAGAGCTTCAACAGTTTGAGCTGAATGATGTATGGGAACTGGTTAAGCGTCCTGATCCACGGAAGCACAACATAATAGGCACCAAATGGATATACCGCAACAAGCAAGATGAGCATGGTCAAGTTGTCAGAAACAAAGCTCGTCTCGTTGCTCAAGGATATACTCAAGTGGAGGGCATTGACTTCGATGAAACATTTGCTCCTGTGGCTAGGCTTGAAGCCATACGCATACTGCTGGCCTATGCAAATCATCATAACATACTTCTCTATCAGATGGATGTGAAAAGTGCCTTTCTCAATGGCAAGATTGAAGAAGAAGTGTATGTTGCACAACCACCTGGCTTTGAAAATCCAAAACATCCTAATATGGTATACAAGCTCAACAAGGCACTGTATGGCCTCAAACAAGCCCCTAGGGCCTGGTATGATACACTCAAGCACTTTCTGAAAAGCAAAGGCTTCATACCTGGTTCCCTGGCTTTTCACGAAGACATATGATGGTGAACTGTTTGTGTGCCAAATATATGTGGATGACATTATCTTCGGCTGCACCAATCAGAAGTACAGTGAAGAGTTTGGATATATGATGCAAGAGCAATATCAGATGTCCATGATGGGGGAGCTGAAGTTCTTCCTCGGTCTTCAAATACGGCAACAACGCAATGGCATCTTCATATCTCAAGAGAAATATCTTAAAGAGTGCCTGAAGAAGTTCGGTATGCAAGACTGCAAAGGCTTCACAACACCAATGCCAGCCAAACATCATCTGGGTCCTGACGACAATGGTAAAGAGTTCGATCAAAAGGTATACCGCTCCATGATTGGGTCTTTGCTTTATTTATGTGCATCTAGGCCAGATATCTGCTTAGTGTTTGCATGTGTGCTCGATTTCAAGCGGCACCAAAGGAGTCGCATCACTTAGCTGTGAAGCGAATTCTTCGATATTTGCCCCAACTCTAGGATTATGGTATCCAAAGGGCTCAGAGTTTGATTTGGTTGGATTTTCGGATGCTGATTATGCTGGTGACAAGGTTGATCGCAAGTCCACATCAGGCACATGTCACTTTCTGGGACGATCACTTGTATGTTGGTCTTCAAAGAAGCAGAACTGTGTATCACTCTCCACTGCTGAATCTGAATACATTGCTGCTGGATCTTGCTGCGCTCAGCTTCTGTGGATGAAGCAAACACTCAAGGATTATGGCATTCATCTGAAGCAAGTGCCACTTTACTGCGACAACGAAAGCGCCATCAAGATTGCCAACAACCCAGTGCAGCACTCGAAGACAAAGCACATTGAAATTCGTCATCACTTTCTCAGAGATCATGTTGTGAAGGAAGACATTGATATCATACATGTCAACACTGAAGAGCAATTGGCAGATATCTTCACAAAGCCCTTGGATGAGAAGAGATTTTGCAAGTTACGGTGTGAGCTAAATATCTTGGAATCCTCAAATGTCCTGTGATCAGGCACACATCCTAACACTTAAGCATATTGATGACTTAGATTTGCAACACACGAAGTAGCGTATATCTTCAAACAATGAAGACATACATTCTAAGTGTGAATACATTAATGTGGAATTTGACTTCGGAGCGCCACGATAATTGTGCGCTGTGTCTGGGTCTAATACTTCCTATACGGTGGGTAACGCCACCACCAAACGTTCCATTTTGAAGTGTTTCTCTCATGGCGTTACCTCTCAATGTCTTCACATTTGGTTTGGCTTCATTTTCAATATGTCTTCATGATTATCTTCACTGCGCTAATTATCTGGATATATATGTACTGATGTTCTGTCCTCTACAGCATTCACTTATAGCTATGTCTTCTTGGTTGAATCTTTTGAACTAAGTGAATGTGATCGGACCCTAACCTCTCTATGCTTTCTATCTCAAACTCTATCTCTCCAAGTCATATGCATTCTGTTGAAACTGTCAAATGTCTTCACTGTGTCCTTGTCAGCTGAAGACATAGTGACAACCATAAAAGTCCGTTTTTAATGCTCATTCCTCCACATAAGATCCGGAGAAGCAGGAACGACCGCCCGACAATTTAGGCGTGCGTGGGACGTGGAACAAATCCCAATCTTCCTCTAACTGGCCACGCGTGCCTCAAATGCGAACCGCCAGGGGTACCTGCATAATAGCGCAGTGCCGCCTCTATCCCTATAAATACACGATTCACTGCGGTCATTATCTCCTTCTTCCACCCTCGCATGAACCCTAGCGCCACCGCTAGCACTCGACGACGCCGGCGACGAAGAGCTTCACTGCCGCAACCTCTCCGACGCTGTTTTCACGCCGACAGCGGACATCGCTCTCTCCGCCGTCGCCGTAGGTGTCTTCCGTCGCCAAGTTAGGGCACGGAGGATCGAACTGCTCGACCTCAACTCTCACTTCGTCTAGCAGTTCCAAGTGTGGTAAATAAAACCTCTTTTTATAGCCTCTTTTGATCCCACAGTTCAGTCACTTTCTGCCATAAGGAGTTTCTCTTCACATTAGTTAGTTATCTCGCTACATCTCATGACATGCCTAGTATATTCACTTGTGCTTCATAAAGTAGTTAGATTCCTCACTTGTACTGATCTGTGGGTTCGTACAAATCTGGAACCAACTTCTTACCTGTGAGTGAATGTCTTCGCACCATGAGGTCAATGTCTTCTAAACCAATTTATCTTCAAAATCTTCTGAGAATGCATATGACCTCTTCCCCTTCCCTCGCACCTTAATGCTGTCACAGGTACATGTCCGTGGGAGAATCCTTTGGTTCTCATAGTCTGCATTCATTTGCAGAGTACTTGCAGCATCACATCAACTCTCCTGAAGCCAGTTCTTGCAAAAGGAAGCCTTTGAAGCCTTTGAACATCTTGAAGCCTTCCAAGTTATTCATGGCTTCAGAAACAGCAGCAAGGAAGGGAGGCAGACAGCGACGTGGTGAAACGTCCAAAGATCTGCCTGATGAATTGGCAGAGATGTACAAAACTGATCCTGAAGAAAGCTATGGTCAGCGCAAGACACGAATCCAATGGATTCGAAGATATTGGGCAGAGCAATGGTTCCACTACCGCTTCGTCACTCGGGAATATGCGGAGAAGTGCGCCATCAAGAGACCGTGGGGAGACGTACTATACAAAAATCTCGTACCCAGGTCCAGAGTCGAAGCCATTGCTCAAGGCTTCTATCCATGCATGGTGAGAGGACCACAACCAGCTGAAGCACATCCATCATCACTTCTCTGGTGCCGCGATGATAATCTCTTCAAGCGCAACTTTCAGTTTGCACAACAATCAGCGAAGATAAATAAGAAGAAATTTGGGCTTGACTTCAACCCTGGTCCCTCCTCACCAAGGGCAGATGGCACACGCGACGCCGATCCCAATATCATCGGGCCGTATGCCAATCTTGCAGGCCTCATCACTCGCATCCTAGTCCAAGGGACTGCTGTGAATGACCCTCCAGCAGATACTGAGTCAGATGACGCCCCTGCTGCGCCGAAGCCGAAGCAGAAGAAGCCAAAAGCTTCAAAGCCAGCCGCTTCTCCCAAGATCGCAAGAGTGAATGTTTTGCCTCACCGATGAATGGTTTGCCTCACCGGACATCAGCTTCAACGATCTGCAGCTGCCCATAGGCCTCAGCGTTGCTTTTCAAGGCGCAATTGCTTCAGAACTTGCAATAGCCCAGTGCATTGTAGAACTGAAGCAGAAAATTGATTATGAAAAGGATCAGTTCAAGAAGCACGTGGCCAAGCTCAGTGTGCAAGAAGTGAGAAACTTCAAGATCATGTTGCACGAGCTGAAAGAGAACTTCCTGAAGACGCGTGCCGAAGCTCAAGGCTCGCGAGAACGCATGAAGACTTTGGCTGATCGCTGCGTGCAGGCCTACAATGAGGCAGAGAAACGCAAGGCACTTGGGCGTCCCGGCATTGACCCCAGGATGGCCGCGAAGAAGAAAAAGAAGACACGGACTGCAGAGGCTGAAGCTAAGAAGAGAAAACATTCTGAAGCCTCTCCTTCTGAACCCATCATCAAGAAGCGCAAGACCAAGAAATCTCGGACTGCTCCCACAGAGCCCTTAACAGTTGAACCCCTCTCCGTCCGCTATCCTGACGCAGATCGTTAGTTGACTGTGCATGAACCCAACGCTGAAGACATTCTAGCAGACGAACCCAACGCTGCTGAAGACATTGGTCTCCAAGACAATGTGCAAGGTGATGCAGCCCTTCCTCAGCTTGAGACAAGCGAACTGATCAGTATTGGTCGTCCATTGATGCCAATCACACAAGATGCATCGTGGGCAGATCGCCCACAGGAGGAAGATGAGCCACAGCCCACTGCAACTCCACAAGCGTCGCCCAAATTCCGTAGGCTTCGCAAAGGGCCAAGGGCTCAGGCTGCTGACGACATTCCGGCTGCATCAGCCGAAGAGCATGTAGAGATACCACAAGCTCCAACTCCCCCACACCAACAAGAAGCAGTTCTCCAGGAGAACGTGCCTGAGTCTGCAAATGTTGAGGCTGCCACAAACAACGCCGAAGCAAATGTGGAGCCCAACCCAACAATAGCTTCAGAAGACAATGAAGCTACTGCTCCTGAACATTCTGTGCCTGAGTCTGCTGCCGGACCACAATTCAACTATCATATTGCGTACAGACCCCAGGTCCAGAAGCCGATCCCACGACTGCCAAGGTTCCCAGGTCCTGCATCAGCTCCTGGTTCCTTCAACATCAACGGCTTCAGGGCAGATAACACGTTTTTCGACCGCTCCAAGAACCCTTATTCAAGGGAACGGATTGTATCAGATAGGTTCTGGAGCCATCAACAGCGCAGCTATTATTCATGCATCCTTTACAACCAAGGCCGCATCTTTCCTCACAAGGCAGCTATTATTCATGCAGCCTTTAGCAACTGTACCTCCTGAAGCCAGTGTGCAGTCAGAAGGCTTATCACGAGTGTCCAAGCCCGCAACCATAGGATATTTTTGCCAGATGTGGACACATCTGCTGAAGCAATATATCCAGAGCCTGGCAAGCAACCATTAAGTCTTCAAAATGCAGAACACCAGAGCTTCACTCAAAATATTGAAGGTGTTGAAGCTCTCTCTCGAGTGTATCCAATGGCTGGCACCACACGTGCCCCTGCATCAACTGAAGCCACTGACAGCACAGCTGCCAAGAGACCCAAGAAGCACGCTCGAGCACTCAATGACCGAGAGCTTCTTGTGGCTCTTCACCAAAAGCAAGACAGGCATCACGACTGGCTCAAACGGCAGATGAGAAGCATCATGCAAGACGTTAATTGCATCAGAAATCTGGCAACCAAGAATGCGTTTGTCGCACACGAGACCTGTCGCCGCACTTGGAAAGGCCTCACCATGATGAGCAATGAAGCCGAACTGCAAGAGGATGGCTTCAGAGAGAGATTCCAATTTGACTCCATGCCTCCAAGAAGAGCTGTGATGCGAAGCACACCATCACTTGAAGAGTCAGAATTCTCTTCTTCTGCTGCCACCGTGTCTGCCCGGATTATTGAAGAAGACGACGACGCGACATCATCTCCACCAGCTTCAACACACGTCGAATCTGCACCAAGCTCATCTGCACCGCCACCAAAGAACTCCACCGATCCTGCTGCGCCTGGGAACGCGTAGAAAACTCTATGTCTTCAAACCTTTTTGGTCATCACTGACAAAAGGGGGAGAAGCATGATGTTTAGAGTCTTCAAGCGGGTCACTTTGGGCGGGTGCCTTTATATTTTGCTACATTTTGCTTCGTGCTTACAACTCCCGTTTTTGCTACATTTGCCTCTTTGAGTTGTAACACTTAGCCTTGATGGCCGTCTGCTACCTGTTTGTCACTCCGCTATGCGAAGATAAATTCCGCATGTGCGACGATAAATTCTGCACTCATCTCTTACTGCAGACGTCCATTTTCCATTATGCATGTCATTATCTTCATATACTTTCACATGCATAGTGGATTGTCATCATAAGTTGAAGTGGATCTCCACAAGTACAACCTGCCATGTGCATTTGCATTCAAAAGGCAAATTACTTATATGCACATCTTTAGGGGGAGCCCTTGCAACTTATGAAGACAAATTCCTTTACTATTTCACAAATTATGTTCCCCGTTGAAAACATCAACTAGTTTGTCATCAATCACCAAAAAGGGGGAGATTGTAAGTGCATCTAGTGCCACCCCTAGTTGGTTTTGGAGTATTGACGACAAACCTAGTTGAGGGATTAACGTGTTTGTGAGAATTGCAGGAAAACACAGGAAGAAGTCCCTCATTGATTCGGTTTCACTACCAGAGATGACCCCTAAAAATGTACGAAGACATTCAAGACAATGGTGGTTTATGAAGATATTCATATTGAAGACAATGACATGAGAAGACTCCCTATGAAGCTTATGGAACTCGAAGACTTAGAACCTTCGTAGTTTTATTTCATTTATGTTGTGTCATAGGAATCACCGTACCGTTAAGTGGGGTCCAAGAGAACCAGTCAGAATGACTGAAGTGATGCCTAATTCAAATCCTATGTCTTCAAGCGAAGACTTTGAGAGAAAATCTTGTCCAGAGTCAGACAAGCCAGCTTTACTTGCAACACAAGTAAAGTTGCCGTGAGAGTTCAAAATTCGACCGTTGGTACACGTGTCAGTTCCTTAGTGACCCAGGGTCATTTCGGACAGATCAGGTCGGGTTGCCAAGTGGCTATAAATAGTCCACCCCCCACAACCATAAACGGTTGGCTGCTCAGATTTCAGTGCACGGCTTTTGTCGTTTGAGAGCAACCCACCTCGAAGCCTTTGAGAGAAAAATTCCTAGTGAGGAGAAAAGCCCTAACCACCCAGAGCCAGAGTAAATTGGGCATCACTTAAGCCTTCTTGTCTGTGTGATCTGAAGACTTATTACACTTGAGGACTGTGCATCCTCCAGACGGTTAGGCGTCGCGTTCTGAGCATCCAAGAGAAATTGTGGATTGCCAGTGAACGAAGTCTGTGAAGGTTTGGGAGTCTACCTTGAAGACTTACCTGAGTGATTGCGCGAGGTCTGTGTGACCTTAGCTCAAGGAGAAAATGGTGAGGACTGGGTGTCTTGGACTAAGTGTCCTTGACTGGGTGTCCGGGACTGTGTGTCCTTTGGTTTAAATACCTAGCCGCTCCAACCAGACGTACAGTTGTCACAGCAACTGGAACTGGTCCAACAAATCATTGTCTTCAACGTGTCACTGGTTTCATCTTCACTTCCTTTTTACTTACAGTTATTCATTGTGAAGCCATTGCATGCTTGCTTTATCTTTTGTCTTCACAACATGAATGTATGATCTGTTTGGCTTCATAACTTCTTCCTACCTGATCCTTATTACACTGAAGCTGTTTGTCATTGCGCTTTCACTCTATTGAATACATGACCACGGCTGGCCTAGTGTAATCTAACTTCCGCTGCATAGTAATAGGCATAATCTTCACTGTTTGTCTTCATAACTCTCACGTTTTGAAGACTTTCATAAAAATCGCCTATTCACACCCCCCTCTAGTCGATATAACGCACTTTCACGTAGAACATTCATCCACCACAAGGCAGGCACCCTTCAGAACATCCTTATAATAATTCTCAGGCTTGCGATGCTCTTTCCACGGCGGTGGCCCGTCCTTCATAAGCTTCTCAGTATCCAGCTTGCCCCAGTGCACCTTAGCACGGGTAAGGGCCCTACGGGCACCTTCAATGTAGACGGAGCGCTTGATGACTTCGAGCCTTGGACAGGCCTCCACCAGCCGCCGCACCAGCCCGAAATAGCTCCCAGGCAGAGCCCCTCCATGCCACAGCCGAACTATGAGGCCCTTCTGTCGGCATTCTGGGAACGGGGGTCCCCAGACTTGCCTGCCTGCAGCCTGCGGCGTGGCTCTAAGGGGGGCCCAGCGCGGCCCATCTTCACCAACACAAACCCAAGACCCTTGCGAGGGGCCAAGCCTCGCGGGGCGGACGACGCGGAGCTTCCTCAGGCACGGCCTCGTCAGGCTGGCTCACGAGGAGGCGGAGAGACCAAGGCAGGATACCTCACGAGGTTCCCGTGATGCAAGCCATGACGACCAAGGGCGGCAGGCGGGTGCTAACCCGCACAGTGTCCTCCTTTCCCCTTTGGTGCAAAGGGGCAAGCGCAGCCGCGGAGTACCGAGGCATCAGGCAAAGGTTGCCATTTCGGTGCAACGAGACCAAGACCAAGAGGACTACGAGACGGAGGTCACCGTGGAGCCCAAGACGGCGTCATCACCAGAGCTTTGCGCAGGCGAAGACTACTTTCGTCAGGATAGCTGATACTAGCTCTCCCCCTTCAAATTAGCCCACCATTGTTGGCTCCCTTCCCGGTTGATATTTGGGAAGAGGACCAGGGCCTCTATAAATAGGATCAGCCACCCGCAAGTGGGGAAGAGAGAGCTGGGGGGTTCGAAGAAGGAGGCTCTTTAGAGAGAGGTTTCGATCAGAGAGAGCTGGGGGGTTTGAAGAAGGAGGCTCTTTAGAGAGAGGTTTCGATCAGAAAGAGAGAGAGAGAGAGAGAAAGGTGACTGAACTCCTCCCAGCAGTTCATTGCCCCAGCCAAGAACAGGCCCTCGTGAGGCTGTTCTTCCTTGTATTGTTCTTCATCATCAGCCCAAGAGGCAATCCACAACACCACACACTGGAGTAGGGTATTACACCACAACGGTGGCTCGAACCAGTATAAACCATGTGTCTCTTGTGTTGTTCTTTCCGTAGTTTAGATCTTAGCAAGGCGGAGGAGTGCAGGTAGGTAGGAGGCGAAATCTCCACGTGCACCCCAGTGTTCGAACCTCAAGGGTCTGCCGGAACCCGAAATCTGACATTTGGCGCGCCAGGTAGGGGTGCGCCGGGATTCGTCTTCCACAACCCCGTTCTCCTCCGACCATCACGTCCATGTCTGACGCTCGTCGGGCCCGCGCCGAGCGCTGGGCCACACTCGCTTCCCGCGTCGCCCAGACGGCCCCTGTCGGCGGGCGTCCTCGCCGTTCCCCGTCACCTGCCGTCAACGCCGCCATCGGCCCGGCAGGGGACGAGCAGCAAGCATCGTCCCAGCATCCGTCCGTGCGGCAGGACGGCCGCACCACAACTCCCTCGCTCACCCCAGCTGGATCTTCGTCCCGCGTGCTCCGCGCGCCCATGGAGGCTCGGGCTGCACTCATCACGGCAAACGAGCTCCTGCGCTACCGTCCCGTTGATGATGTCTACAAAGAATGGCTCGATCGCGTCGCCGAGCTCGTCCGTGCCATAGGGGGCTCTCCTGCGCCGTCCGTTCCGCTGCACCGCACCCTGCCCCGCGTGGGCGATGAAGCCCCGGCCGCCTCCTCCTCAGGACGGCGCCATGGCTCCAAGGCGCGTGGCCCCTGGGTGGAACCCACTCCGTCAGGCGCCAGCGCGGCAAGAGCAGAGCTGTCAAGAAGTCCCTCGCCCGCAAGAAGCTGCCCGGGCGCTCCCTGATCCAGCACGTCGCGACCATGCTCCTGCTCCCACGCGTCAAGACCCCGCGCTGCTCCCAGCTGCAGCACGTGGGGACATGCAAGACCAAGCTCCCCGTCATCCAAGGCCTCCCGTGGCCACAGCAGGCTGCCGCGCCTTCACCGCCGAGCTACGCAGCGTCGCGTGGCCCAGCAAGTTCAAGCCGGACTTGCCTCCTCGCTACGACGGCACGGCCGACCCTGCGGAGTTCCTCCAGCTCTACGAGCTGGGCATCGAAGCTGCCAACGGAGACGAGAACGTCATGACGAACTGGTTCCCCATGGCACTCAAGGACGGGGCCCGCACCTGGCTCCTGAACCTGGCTCCAGGCACAATCTCCTCCTGGGACGAGATGCGCACCCGCTTCATCGCCAACTTCCAAGGCACTCGCGACCGGCCACCCGCCGTGAGCGACATGCGCCGCATCAAGCAACAGCCCGGGGAGACCCTGCAGAAGTACATCCAACGCTTCAACAATGCGCGCCTCAAGATTCCCAAGGTGACTGAGGAGGCCATCATCTCGGCCTTCTCCGACGGCGTGCGCAACGTCAAGATGAAGGAGGAGCTGGCGATGCATGAAGACCTGTGCACTTCCTTGGAGCTGTTCAACCTAGCAACCAAGTGCGCCAGGGCCAAGGAAGGGCGTCTCTCCCTCCTCGAGCTACCTGCCGCAGACCCAGAAGAGAAGAAGCCCAAGGCCAAGGATGTGAAGTGCAAGGGGGCTGCCGTGCTCGCGGCAGAACCAGACACCAAGCGGGGCAGAGATCAGCCCGAACCTTCCAAGGGCAGCCGGTACTGTGTGTACCACGACCTCCACACCCACAGCACCAACGAATGTCAAGAGCTCCGAGTCGTGCGAGAAGGAAGGATCGGCCGTCGCCCTGACTGCGATGACCGGGGCTACGGTCGAGGAGGAGGAAGGAACGCAGGACGCTGGGAAGACCATGGCCCGCGCCAAGGGTGGCGCGATCAACCTCACGAGGATCGCTGGCAAGACCCGCCTCGCGAGGGAGGCTGGAGGGATCAGCCTCGCGAGGGAGACTGGAGGGATCAGCCTCGCGAGGATCGCCCGGAAGGCAACGCAAGCCTCCCACCGCTGCCGCCGCAGCCAAGGAGAAACGAGGACCGCCACCAGGACGAGGGGGCTGGGGGCTTCCAGGAGCCACGCGCGATCGCCTGCATCCTGGGCGGTGCACAAGCCCCAGCCTCTCAGCGCATCTTCAAGCAGTTCGCCCGTGAAGTGAATGCAGTCCTCCCCAGGCTCGAAGCCACGCGCCCTCTCAGGTGGTCGGCGTGCGCCATCATGTTCAGCTCAGCAGATCAGCTCAAGTGTGCGGCTATAGCTGGAGTTCTCCCGATGCTTTGCTCCCCGATCGTCAGCAATGTGGTGGTCACCAAGACCCTCATCGATGGCGGGGCAGGGCTCAACGTCCTGTCCGTGGAGACGTTCAACAACCTCCAAGTGCCCTACAGCCAGCTTCAGCCAACCAAGCCTTTCTCCGGTATCACCGACGGCTCCACGGTCCCGATTGGGCAGGTCCGCCCCCTGTCACCTTCAGGGCACGCGACAACTACCGCACCGAGCTCATCGACTTCGACTTCTCTCACATTCGCCTGCCGTACAACACCATCCTTGGGTACCCAGCGCTGGCCATGTTCATGGCCGTAACTCACCACGGCTACAATGTCCTCAAGATGCCAGGAAGCAACGGAGTCATCATGGTGCCCTGTGAAGAGAAGGACGCGGTGTGTTCCCTGGAACGAGCCTTTCAGGCCACGTCACTGGAAGACCCGGATCGTGGAAGCAGGAGGCCTCCCGAGACCGCCCCTAAGAAGAAGAAGACATCGTCCGGCCCGACCACTCAGGAGGCAGGCCCCTCTGGGCCCGCGCCTGCCCAGGTAGAACCTCCTTCCATCGCATAGGAAAGCGTGCCCGGCGCCCTCCTCAGGCAGGGCTCGGGGGCTCTCCCCTGGAGGGCCACCGACCTAGCTAGGGTCACGACGGAGGCGCTTGGGCACCACATGGAGGCGTGTTTCGAAGCACGTTTCCCTCAAGAAGGAGCAAGGCAAGGAGATCCAGACCCTTAGGAGTTCGTCAGCAAGGCCATTCAGGAGCTACAGGAGTCAAGAGTCATGAAAGGCGGCCGCCGCCTACCAGCAGTGGCTCCCCATCCAGGCGAGGATGGTGGGCTGCGTGTCTACATCAACATACCAGGGCTCAACCGAGTCGCCTCTCTGGAGCGCCTCTGGCCCTCACGAGTGGGGCGCTGCGGAGGCCCACCCCACAGCTACGTTCGCATGCCTTACGGCTTGCTGAACGCGGCTGACACATACCAGCGCCTCATGAGGGGCATCACGGAGGCACGAGAGGCCAGGCGTTCCGCAGCCCTGGCAGGATGGAGATGGCCCGCGAGGAGCCTCCAGCGTCTCCGAAGCCTCTCGAGGCCCCTGGGCCTGGGGGCTCGTGAGGATTGGCCCACGCAGCCCACTGAGCCTGCTACATCAACGCTCCTTCGTCCTCAACATCATCAGGTCACATCTTTCGAGTCTTATTTCCAGCTGGGAGCGCCCCCCAGGGCTGCATTATTCCCAGGCCGCATGGGTCCGTCCCTGCGGTGTGTATCCCTTTTTTATTCCATGTTGTTAGCTTACCTTGTTGGGGGCGCCCCTCGGGCTGCATGATCCCCAAGCCGCTCGGGCCAGGCCCAGCGGCATGTATCCCATTTGCGTTTATTTCTGATTATGCGTTAGACCCACCATGCTTGATTATTTGATGCCGGTCCATGGCACCTCTTCTTCTCCATGCCGACCACTTGCACATTAAAGGGGGGGGGGTACCTGAGCATCGCGACTCAGAGCTCTTACTGGCTCTCCAGCCCTCACCCTCTGGCCTTGTCCATGGCATCACGACCTGGCATACCAGCGACGGCTGAGACCAGCTCGAGGGCCGGGACCCGAGGACGTAGAGTGCCGACATCTAACCAAATTTGCAGGGACACATCACAAGATAAGGCCCAGTGCCAGGCGCAACCCGCCTAGAGGTAGGGCCCTGTGAGTCCCGCGCTGGCTCACGGGTGCCCAGATACACCTCGCCACGCCCTACCATGCCAGCCACGTGTCAGGGCGGGGCTGTACATGCCCCGGGGGCTCCTCCCGGAGGGGGGCCCCCTCCCACGTACCAGTGGAAGCACCATGCTTCGTGCTGGCTGACGACACTGCCAAGGAGCGGCTATGCCCGTACACATACGGTAGCGCTATGCTCCGCGCTGGTGATAAACAACTGAGGGTGGCCCCCGGGCCGCACCAACCTCAGGGAGCCCCGAGCTCAGTGTCTAGCCTCATCGTAACGCCTCCGCTCGGGAGTGCCGCGCGAGGGGGCTAGGCACGGGGGCTGCGCCTGGGTCACACCCAGACGCACGCCGCCCAGCCAGGTCCCCCCGGGCTTGGTTCGTCGCGCGTCTCTTCCCGAGCGGAGCCAAGGTATGAAGGCCGTTTGAGCGTCAAGGGGGACTCCCGAGCATCGCGACTCAGGAGCCTAACTGGTCACGTAGCCCCTCACTCCGTGGCCCCGTCCTGGTTTCCGGTCAGGACCAACGCTGGGTGAGGCACGCGCGCGGCCGGGCTCTGCAGACGTAGAACGGTAGATCCACCCGCATCACACCTCCCTACTTGCTGTTCGTGCACCAAGGGGGACTCCTGAGCATCGCGACTCAGGAGCCTAACTTGTCACGTGGCCCCTCACTCCTTGGCCCCGTCCTGGTTTCCGGTCGGGACCAACGCTGGGTGAGGCATGCGCGGGGCCGGGCTCTGCCGGCGTAGAACATAAGCAAGTAGGAAGGAAATGCGCAAATTTCAAGGAATTCAAAAGCAAATATTACAGTCCACACTGTTATCTCAATGCCAAACGCAAGTTTAAACGCCTCCCCGAGGCATGATACATGTGCAGGAATTAAAGGCAGGACAGGAGCCACGACGGAGTCACTTGTCGGCGGTGGAGCAGCGCGGATTGGGTACGCCTCACGGAGCGGTGGGGTCGGCAACGCCTTGCTTCGGCTTGGTGCTGAAGGCCCGGAACCTCCCCAGCAAGGCCTCTGCGCGACCCTTCACGGCCTCGGCAGCGGCAGCGGCACGCTCACCGCTCGCTGGCTCCAGCAGGCTGTCAAGGTCGACACCGGGATCGCGAAGGTAGATGTGGGTGAGGACCCGCGTCAGTGCTGCAGAAGACAGGACAGGCGCCTCGGCCTCGGCCGTGGGGCCAAGGCCAAGGGAGACATCTTCAAGAGCGTGAACCAGGAAGGGAAGCAGCTTGGCGGGGCCGTGCTCGGCGCCAGCCAGTGGGATCTCCAGGCCGCTGTCGTAAAGCGTCCTCAGTGAGGAGCGAGCCCTCGCCTCCATCTCCGTGAAGGCCATGCGGTCCTCGGCAAGAACCAGGGCCTCGTCGTCCAGCTTGGCCTTCCTCGCCCCAACTCCTGCTCCAGTGCACCTAGGCAGTCGCGGCGTTTCTTGAGCTTGACCTCCCTCTCCTTGAGAGCCGCCTCGCGAGCCTTCACGCCTTCTTCCTGCTCTTGGCTAAGGCAGACCTCGTTCACGAGCTGGTCCCGCAAATCTTGCAGTTTTCCCTCCAGCGCCTTGCAACGTCCACGGACGTCGACCACCTCCCCCAGGGCTGCGTCATGAGCAGCCTTCGCCTCAAGGACGGCCTGCTTCTCCTCGTCGCATGTCGTCGAGGCCTGGACCATCGCCGCCCGAATCGAAGCGTCGGAGCGAACCCATCCTGACGCCAGCTCCAAGCGCCCGGCCACCAAGCGGGGGTCGGCGCCAAGAAGATCCTGACGCAGTCGGTCCAGCTCAGCAACAGCACGATCCAGAACGGCAGAAGGAGTCAGAGAGACAGCAGCCGGTGGAGTAGGAGGAGAAGGCGGCAGCGCGGCCACAGCATCCTGAGGCGGAGTCTGCCGCGCCCCGACAGCTGTAGTGGCGGCGGTAGGCAAGAGCACCTCGGGAGCCACTTGGGCCATGGGGGCTGAGCTCGCCCCAGCCGGCTCAGCCAGGCCTCGCGAGGACGACCGGGCAGGAGAAGCCTATGCGTCGCGGTCACCCTCCTTCGCGGGCAGAAGCGCTGCCACGGATGGAACCTCGGGAGCTCCCTTCGGCTTCTTTGCTGCGGGCACCAGCCTATCCAAGAGATGCGGACGTCAAGCCTCAGAAGCAGAGCAAGAGATAAAGACAAGAATCGAATGCTTACGGGTCGTCGCCAGTGAGCTCAAGTGGCCTTCGGCCAAATTTGAAGCCTGAAAGCCGGCTGGAAGGGTCAACATCGGGAAGCTTGGAGGCGGATGGTGCGTCTGCGGTCCGCCCCGGGGCCGGGGCAGACCCGCAGGAGATCAGCCCGGTCCTGTCCTTCTTCGGGATCGGGGGCGAGCTCCCGTCGTCCTGCTCGTCGTTGTCCTCGTCATCGTCTTCGTCATCATCCTCGTCGTCATCGCTCGGAGAGAGGCGGAGAACGCGAGACCTGCGCCAGGGGAGGGGAGCTCTCGACTCTCCGTCAGTCGCCTCGGAGTCAGGCCCTTTTCCCCGCTCCCCTCCTTCCTCCTCTTCCTGGAGTCGTCGGAGGGCACGTCCACCGGTTCCTCGGGAGTTTCCACGGGCACAGGCCCATCCCCGTTGAAGACGGGCATGGACTCCACTACCTGCTCCCAGTCGTCGTGGAGGAACAAGGGCGTAGGAGCGCCCGCCAACCTCGCCACATCGCCCCCGACCAGAGATTGGAGGACCGCAGCTAGATCTCCGTCGGCTAGGGCCGCGGGGCTCAGACGGGGCCTCCACATCGGAAGTGAGTACTGCCGAAGCGAAGCCAGCTGGTGCTCCAGGAATTTCCTCAGCAGCGACGCGCTGGTCAGCTTCCCCGCCGCCATATTGGCCGGCCTCAGATCCGCGTCCATCTTCTCCAACATCAGCTTCGCGCGGGGGTCCGTGAGCTCCGCTCGACCCCAATCGCTGGAGCTCGTGGGCTGCTCCGTGGGCAAGATTAGCCGAGGGTGGATGCGCCCAGCATCCACCAAGACCCACTTGCTCCTGAAGCCCTCAATCCTTTTCTCGGGGTTCGAAATGGCAATGGCGCCACCGTACGCGACGAAGCTCGCGCACGCGGAAGCAGTACCACGAGAGGTCCGGAGGTAGAAGTAGTGGCGCAGCAAGGCCACTGAGGGCTGCACCCCTACGCGAGCCTCGCAGTAATAGGCGAAGATTGCCAGGAGAAGGATGGAGTTGGGGTGGAGATGCAGGGCTTGCAGCTTATAGTGGCGGAGGACAGAGAAGAAGAACTCGGAGAAGGGAGGCACTAGGCCAGCAGCAATGGCACTTACGAAGAGCGGATAGAAGGTGCTCCCTTGACCCTCAGGGGTGGCGGAGCCGGCTTTAAACACCTTCGCCCCTTTGATGCCCCGCGCCGTCGCCATCCGGTGCAACCGGGCAAGGCTCGCCTCCGACACGTTCCGCGGGTCCAGGGCAGACGAGTACCAAGCTACAGCCAGGGGCTGACGAGGCGCCATGGCTTCCTAGGTCACACGATCAGAGTGGATCTGGAAATTTTGGAGGAAGGAAGGAGAGACGCAAGAAAGGGGATCTGAGCAGCAACCGGGGAAAGCAAGAAGCAAAGCCTAGGTGGATGCCGCTCCTTTATCAACTCGTGCGGTTGCTAAGGCGCCCACGTCCAATCAACCGCCACGCGGCACCCAAGGGCGCAGGCTGTTAGGGCCCGCGGCGCTTCGCTCTTGCCCTTCCGCCTCCCTGCACGGCCAAGTCCGGGCGCGCCTTGGGCCCGGGGGCTACTGTCGGCGTTCTGGGAATGGGGGTCCCCAGACTTGCCTGCCTACGGCCTGCGGCATGGCTCAAAGGGGGGCCCAGCGCGGCCCATCTTCACCAACACAAACCCAAGACCCTCGCGAGGGGCCAAGCCTCGCGGGGCGGACGACACGGAGCTTCCTCAGGCACGGCCTCGTCAGGCTGGCTCACGAGGAGGCGGAGAGACCAAGGCAGGATACCTCACGAGGTGCCCGTGACGCAAGCCATGATGACCAAGGGCGCCAGGCGGGTGCCAACCTGCGCAGTGTCCTCCTTTCCCCTTTGGTGCAAAGGGGGCAAGCGCAGCCGCGGAGTACCGAGGCATCAGGCAAAGGTTGCCATTTTGGTGCAACGAGACCAAGAACAGGAGGACTACGAGACGGAGGTCACCGTGGAGCCCAAGACAGCGTCATCACCAGAGCTTTGCGCAAGCGAAGACTACTTTTGTCAGGATAGCTGATACTAGCTGTCCCCCTTCAAATTAGCCTGCCATTGTTGGCTCCCTTCCCGCTCGATATTTGGGAAGAGGACCAGGGCCTCTATAAATAGGATCAGCCACCCGCAAGAGGGGAAGAGAGAGCTGGGGGGTTCGAAGAAGGAGGCTCTTGAGAGAGAGGTTTTGATCAGAGAGAGCTGGGGGGTTCAAAGAAGGAGGCTCTTTAGAGAGAGGTTTCGATCAGAAAGAGGGAGAGAGAAAGGTGACTGAACTCCTCCCAGCAGTTCATCGCCCTAGCCAAGAACAGGCCCTCGCGAGGCTGTTCTTCCTTGTATTGTTCTTCATCATCAGCCCAAGAGGCAATCCACCACACCACACACTGGAGTAGGGTATTACACCACAACAGTGGCCCGAACCAGTATAAACCCTATGTCTCTTGTGTTGTTCTTTCCGTAGTTTAGATCCTAGCAAGGCGGAGGAGTGCAGGTAGGTAGGAGGCGAAATCTCCGCGTGCACCCCAGTGTTCAAACCTCAAGGGTCTGCCGGAACCCGAAATCCGACACCTCCATGGCTTGTTCGGCCGCCTTGTGGAGCTCGACCAGTTGCTTCAGCTGGTCGCTCAGGGGCACGGGGTGTCCGGCCTCAACATACTGAGACCAGAACACCTTCTATGTCGAGCTGCCCTCCTCGGCTCGATAGAATGCGGCGGCATCGGACACACTCCGGGGAAGATCTGCGAACGCTCCTGGAGAGCTCCAGATTCGGGTAAGTAACAAGTAACTCACGTTTATGTGTTTGCTTTGCATAAAGAATGCCTTACCCGCCGCTATCTTCTTCACCTCATCCAACTCCTGGAGGGTCTTCTGGGATTCGGCCTTGGCATTTTCAATAGCCACCGCGAGCTCGGACGCTCGCGTCTTTGAGTCAAGCTCCAAACTCTCATGTTTTTCCATGAGAGCCTGGAGCTCTTGCCGTACCTTGCCAACCTCGGCCTCATACTTCTCCCGCTCGGTGCGCTCCGTGGCCGCCCTCTTCTCGGCCTCGACCAGCGCTTGCTTAAGGGTCGCCACCTCAGATGTGGCCCCTACAATAGCCACGATAATCCTATCATTTTTTGCAATTGCACCTTTTTATATATATTTAAACAAGGTATTTCTTACCTTCATTGTCCTCGAGATGCTTCTTGGCACGCCCGAGCTCTTGCTCGGACCGCTCGAGGTTCTGCTTTAGCGTGTCCACTTCTGTAGTCAGTGCGGCGGACGCAAGCAGAGAAGCCTGCATACGCATATTGACTCCTTTTTGTTAGACTCCTGCGAATTTTATTTGATCCTCTATTCGTCTTTTCTTCCCGAACGCCAAACAGAGCATCAGGGGCTACTGTCTATGCGGTAATATTATTTACACATTCTTTACTTACCTCAAAGCCTGTTAAAAGGCTAGTACAAGCTTCAGTCAGTCCGCTCTTGGCGGACTGAACCTTCTGGACCACCGCACTCATAATGGTGCGGTGCTCCTCGTCGATGGAGGCGCCTTGGAGCGCCTCCAACAGATTGTCCGACGCCTCCGGTTGGACGGGGGTCACCGGCACAGTGGGCTTGCTCCTCTTGGAAGGAGGTCCCCCACCGGACTCTGGAACCTTTGAAGGTTCCGGAGCGATGTCCGGCCTAGAGCCGGACTTGGAGCCCTGGGGGGTTTCATCCCCTTTACTCCTGGAGTCCGGGAGGTCGCCTTGCGGCGCCTCCAGGACCACCTCCTCTCGGCTTGGAACCTGTTGGGACAACACTTCGGTGTCGTCCGTAGGGCGGGGGGAGGAAGCCATCGGAAGCGAGTTCACATCCGACGAGTCCAGTGAGCCGCTCGACGACGCGTCGAGCCGGTCTTTGGGTGGGCTGCATAAACATATTCGACATAAGGGAAAGTTGTGCAATAAACGAATACTATGAATTACTCTGGTATCCGGATACTTACAATTTTGCCAGGGGCTTGGCCCTGGGCGGCGACTCCTCTCCGCCATCATCGGCGTCGGTGGAGTAGTCCGGAGGAAGGGTTTTCCCCTTCTTGGACCCTCCGGCCTCCCCAGAGAGGGCGACCTTCCTTTTCTTCTCTCCTCCCACTGGAGGGGGAGAGGTCTCTTCTTCTTCCTCCCCGTCTTCACGGGAGGAATGCGCCTCGGAACCGTCGGATGATGGATCCGACACCTCCTGGCGCCGGACACTCTTTCGAGTCCCCGTGGCCTTTTTCGTGGCCTTCTTCTCCGGCACCACATACGGTGCCGAAACCAGCAGCTTCGCCAAGCGAGCGTCCGCTGGGCCTTCAGGCAAAGGAGCCAGATAGTTGATCTGTCTGGACGTCACCTGCCAATCCTGTCAAACGTAAGGGAGCTTAGATCCCGCATGGAGTCAAACTATGAAAAGCTGATACCCTGTAAAAGGAAAAAACAGCTTACCGCATGAGCTGACGCATCTACTGAATCTGCGATCCTCGGTAGCGGATGCGGGGGCCTCGGCGCCCCTGAAAAGCACCTTCCAGGCATCTTCGTACGTCGTGTCGAAGAGCCTGCTCAGAGTTTGGTGCCGCGCCGGGTCGAACTCCCACATGTTGAAAGCCCGTTGTTGACACGGGAGGATCAGGCGGATGAGCATAACCTGGACTACGTTGACAAGTCTGAGCTTCTTGTCCACCAGGGTTTGGACGCATGTTTGGAGTCCGGTCAGCTCTCCTTTTTTACCCCACGACAGGCCCGTCTCCTTCCAGGAGGTGAGCCGCGTAGGGGGTCCGGATCGAAACTCGGGGGCTGCGACCCATTTGGGGTCGCGCGGCTCGGTGATGTAAAACCACCCCCGATTGCCACCCCTTCAGGGTCTCCACAAAGGAGCCCTCGAGCCATAAGACGTTGGCCATCTTGCCCACCATGGCGCCTCCGCACTCTGCCTGGTTGTCGCGCACCACCTTCGGCTTGACATTGAAAGTCTTGAGCCATAGGCCGAAATGGGGGCGGATGTAGAGGAAAGCCTCGCACACGACAATAAACGCCGACATGTTGAGGACAAAGTTCGGGGCCAGATCGTGGAAATCCAGACCATAGTAGAACATGAGCTCCGGGACAAATGGGTGAAGAGGGAAGCCCAGTCCGCAGAGGAAATGGGGGAGGAACACCACCCTCTCATGGGGCCTAGGGGTGGGGATGAGCTGCCCCTTTTCTGGAAGCCGGTACGCAATGTCGTTAGACAAGTATCCGGCCTTCCTCGGTTTTTTGATGTGTCCCTCCATGACGGAGGAGACCATCCACTAGCCTCCCGCTCTGGACATGGCTGGAGAAGGTTGAGGTGGGGAGTGCGGACTTGGGCGCTGGAGCTCGAGTGCGCGAGAATGGATAAGCAAGGGAGGAAGAAGGCGTAGGTGAAAAGGTGGATCCTTATCCCCTTATATGGGTGGATGCAACTACGTGTCCCCACCAGCCTGGTAAAACTCGCTTATCTCCAAGCGCCGTAATCAATGGCGCGGTTGGGTTACCCACGCCCGTATTGATGAGAATCCCGGAATAAGGGGACACGATCTCTCCTTTAACAAGACGTGCCAAGGAAACCGCCTCGCATGACGCACTGAGGTGGGATAATGAAACGACTCGGATAAAGGCTTGGCCGTGGTGTGTCACACTACGGAATATGTCAGCAGATTAGATTTGTGTAAATATTATTCTCTCTATGGCAATATGCGGAAACTTATTTTGCAGAGCCGGACACTATCTTTGTGTTCAAAATCTTCTATGAAGTACTTGGAGGAGGAACCCGCCTTGCAATGCCGAAGACAATCTGCGCGCCAGACTCGTCGTCACTAAAGCCTCGTTCAGGGGCTACTGAGGGAGTCCTGGATTAGGGGGTGTCCGGATGGCCGAACTATACCTTCAACCGGACTCCTGGACTATGAAGATACAAGATTGAAGACTTCGTCCCATGTCCGGAAGGGACTTTCCTTGGCGTGGAAGGCAAGCTTGGCGATACGGATATGCAGATCTCCTACCATTGTAACCGACTTTGTGTAACCCTAACCCTCTCCAGTGTCTATATAAACCGGAAGGTTTTAGTCCGTAGGACAACATACATAACAAAAATCATACCATAGGCTAGCTTCTAGGGTTTAGCCTCTCCGATCTCGTGGTAGATCTACTCTTGTACTACCCATATCATCAATATTAATCAAGCAAGACATAGGGTTTTACCTCCATCGAGAGGGCCCGAACCTGGGTAAAACTTCGTGTCCCTTGCCTCCTGTTACCATCCGGCCTAGACGCACAGTTCGGGACCCCCTACCCGAGATCCGCCGGTTTTGACACCGACAAGGATACCACCCTATCATACCACATCACAACCATTTTAATATCATGTTGGCACGCAAGGTAAACCATTATAAGCTGCTAGCTAATTAAGCATGGCATAAGCAATGATAATATCTAATTTTCATTGCAAACATGTTTATTCATAATAGGCTGAATCAGGAACGATGAACTAATCATATTTACAAAAACAAGAGAGGTCGAGTTCATACCAGTTTCTCCCATCTCAATCAGTCCATCATATATCGTCATAATTGCCTTTCACTTGCACGACCGAATGATGTGAATAATAATAACAGTGCACATGCATTGGACTAAGCTGGAATCTGCAAGCATTCAATAAACAGGAGAAGACAAGGCAAAATGGACTCTTGGTTAAATCAACAATAATGCATATAGGAGTCACTTCAACAATTTAATTATGGTCTTCTCCTATCGACCCCCAAAGAAAAGAAAAGAAATAAAACTATTTACACGGGAAAGCTCCCAAGAAGCAAAAGAAGAACATGAAATCTTTTTGGGTTTTCTTTTTAATTACTACTACAAGCATAGAAATTAAAACTAGCTAAAAGCTACAACTAATTTTTCTGGGGATTTCTTAAGGTTTATCAAACAGACAAGAAGAAAGCATAAAAAGGAAATAAACTAGCATGGATATTTACAATGAAAAAGTATGAGCACCGACAACTAGCAATGAGTGTGTGAACATGAATGTAATGTCGTTGGGAAATACGTACTCCCCCAAGCTTAGGCTTTTGGCCTAAGTTGGTCTATGGCCACGGCTGGCCTGGTGGATATCCATAGTAATAGTTGGGGTCATACTACGAAGAAGAAGACTCTGATTGCCACTGGTTGGCAATCATCTCGGGATCCCACTGGTAATTAGACTGTCGTGGAGGATCAAATTGTGATTCTGGCGCTGGCTCTGTGGCTGCTGTAGGGTTCCGGTAGGCGTGAATAGCCTCCAGCGGAATGAGGTACTGGCCTGTAGATAAATCAAACAAGGAAGGAGCAGGCAAGGTGATAGTCTCAGGATGATGTTTATCCAAGAACAATTTGTATTTAAGCTCCCTTTCCCGATTCTTTACAATAAAATCATGCGCTACCATACTCTTATAATCTAAATAAACAGGAGGTAACAATTTTTCTTCCTTCTCATAATGCCTAATAGGTATGTTAAAATGTGCAGCTAGGCGCGAGGCGAAGACGCCTCCAAAGACGGGGCCCTTAGTATGGTTAAGATTTTACTGCTTTGCATTAACAGTACCCATGGTGAATGTATCATCACGAAATAAGGCATGGCACAAAATAACAATATCAGGGGCACTTAGGTTTCCATAGTTTTCGCGCCCAATTAAGCATCTACTAGCAAATGTAGCAAAGTAACGTAGAACACGAAAGTGTATGCTAGTAGTTCGTGCGTCAAAAACCTTCCTCGTTTCCCCTATAGTGATGGTATCAATAAATCCATCGACATCATCTCGATGTGCTTCCTCTATGATGACCTCGAAAGGGATCAAACAAACCCGACAAAAATCAAGAAGTGACATCTCCTTATGCTCATCACCTAAATAAAACTCCACCGTAGGTGGTGAGCTCCTAGCATGGAAATGAAAGTTTTGCACAAAGATATTGGTGAGTAAGAGATACTATTCACGTTGGTCATGGAGGAAGGCGGTGAGGCCTGCATTCTCAGCCAATTCATAGAAATCATCAGAAATCCCAGCTGCTCTCAAGAATTCATCACAAGGCAATTCACATGGCCGGACCTCCGCGATGCGAGGGAGATTATTCTTGGGTCTCTTATCCTCCTCACTTTGCTTATCCTTCGAGTTTTGGCTCGATGAGCCCCTCAAAAATCTCTTCATTATTTTCTGAAAAAATCTGAATTTTTTAGTAACTTCAAATAAAAATAAACCAAACTCAACAAAATTGGTCGCAACTACTCCTACAAGTGCCTAGAGCCTATATCATGCATTAGAACTACTTAGAACCATATAAATTTGACATGCAAGCTTAATAACATGGTCACCTAGGCAGCACAAAATTGCAATGAATAAAGCACTAGAACGAAAACTAATTGGACCAATGGAGGAGTCACATACCAAGGAACAATCCCCCAAAGCAGTTTTGTGAGAGGTGATTTGAGCAAGGAGATCGAAAATCCCAGCAAAATGAGCTAGAACTCGTGCTTGAGCTGGATGGTGATTTTTTGGGAGGAAGAAGAAGTGTGTGGGTGCAGGAATAAGTGGAGGGGAGCCACCGTGGGCCCACGAGGCAGGGGGCGCGCCATGGACCCTCATGGCCAGGTGCTTGCTCCCCCCGCTGTGCTCTCAGTGCCAGATATTCTCAAATATTCCAGAAAAAATCATATTTAAATTTCAGGGCATTTGGAGAACTTTTATTTTCGGGGTATTTTTATATTGCACGGATAATCAGAAAATAGACAAAAATTACTATTTTTGCTTTATTTAATATAAATAACAGAAATTAAAAAGAGGGTACAGAAGGTTGTGCTTTCTAACTTCATCCATCTCATGCTCATCAAAAGGAATCCACTAACAAGGTTGATCAGGTCTTGTTAACAAACTCATTCCGAATAACATGGAACCGAAGAATTTTCGAATAACACTAGGTTACCTCAATGTGGATATGCACATCCCCAACAATAAGAATATCATATTTCTTCTTGACAGTAGGTAGAGGAAATTTAAAACCTCCAAAAATAATCGATGGAATTTTTCCAATAGAATTGATACTATGGACTTGAGGTTGTTTCCTCAGAAATTGTACCGTATGCTCATTACCATTAACATGAAAAGTGACATTGCCCTTGTTGCAATAAATAACAGCCCCTTCAGTATTCAAAAAGGGTCTTCCAAGAATAATATACATACAATCATCCTCGGGAATACCAAGAATAACAAAGTCCATTAAAATAGTAATGTTTGCAACCACAACAGGCACATCCTCACAAATACCGACAGGTATAGCAGTTGATTTATCAGCCATTTGCAAAGATATTTCAGTAGGTGTCAACTTATTCAAATCAAGTCTACGATATAAAGAGAGAGGCATAACACTAACACCGGCTCCAAGATCACATAAAGTAGTTCTAACATAGTTTCTTTTAATGGAGCATGGTATAGTGGGTACTCCTAGATCTCCTAACTTCTTAGGTATTCCACCCTTAAAAGTAAAATTAGCATGCATGGTGGAAATCTTAGCTTCTGGTATCTTTGTTTTATTAGTGACAATTTCTTTCATATGCTTAGCATAAGGATTCATTCTGAGCATATCAGTTAATCGCATACGCAAAAAGATAGGTCTAATCATTTCAGCAAAGCACTCAAAATCCTCATCATACTTTTTCTTGGATGGCTTAGGAGGAAAAGGCATGGGTTTCTGAACCAAAGGCTCTCTTTCTTTACCGTGCTTCCTAGCAACAAAGTCTCTTTTATCATAACATTGGTTCTTTGATTGTGGGTTATCAAGATCAACACCAGGTTCAATCTCTACATCATTATCATTGCTAGGTTGAGCATCAACATGAACATCATCATTAACATTATCACTAGTTTCATGTTCATTACCAATTGTGTTTCAGCATCAGAAATAGAAATATCATTGGGATTCTCAGATGGTTCAACAATAGGTTTACTAGAAGCATGCAAAGTCCTATCATTTTTCTTTTTCTTCATTTTAGATGGACTAGGTGTATCTATATTATTTCTCTGAGAATCTTGCTCAATTCTCTTAGGGTGGCCTTCAGGATACAAAGGTTCCTGAGTCATTTTACCAGTTCTAGTAGCCACTCTAACAGCATAGTCATTATTCTTACTATTCAATTCATTGAGCAAATCATTTTGAGCTTTAAGTACTTGTTCTACTTGAGTGGTAACCATAGAAGCATGTTTACTAACAAGTTTAAGTTCACCTTTAACATTAGCCATATAATCACCCAAGTGCTCAAGCATATCAACATTGCGTTTTAATTCTCTACCAAAATAAGCATTGAAGTTTTATTGTTTAACCATAAAGTCATCAAACTCATCCAAGCATGGGCTAGCAAACTTAGTAAATGGGATTTCAGCTTTATCATATCTATAGAGAGAATTTACCTTTACTACCTGTGTCGGGTTATCAGACCATGTGCTTCTTCAATAGGCGGTAAATTAAGACCATGTATTTCTTTAATAGGAGGTAAATTCTTAACATCTTCAGCTTTAATACCCTTTTCTTTCATAGATTTATTTGCCTCTTGCATATCTTTAGGACTGAGAAATAGAACACCTCTTTTCTTCGGAGTTGGTTTAGGAATAGGCTCAGGAGTTGGCTCAGGAAGTATCCAATTATTTTCATTTGTCAACATATTATTCAATAGAATTTCAGCTTCATCCGGTGTTCTTTCCCTGAAAACAAAACCAACACAACTATCCAGGTAATCTCTGGAAGCATCGGTTAGTCTATTATAAAAGATATCAAGTATTTCATTTTTCTTAAGAGGATGATCACGCAAAGCATTAAGTAATTGGAGAAGCCTCCCCCATGCTTGTGGGAGACTCTCTTCTTCAATTTGCACAAAATTATATATATCCCTTAAAGCAGCTTGTTTCTTATGACCAGGGAAATATTTAGTAGAGAAGTAATAAATCATATCCTGGGGACTACACACACAACTAGGATCAAGAGAATGAAACCATATCTTATGTGACGTCCCGAGACCGTTGCGCCAGGTGTCTTCCAGCTATTCGCTGTCGTTGCCATGTCTTTTGCTTGCGTGCTGCATTTCATCATGTCATCATGTGCATTACATCATCATGTTTTCAAAACTTGCATCCGTCCCGGTCTCCCCGTTCTTTCCGTTGTCCGTTCTGAGCCCAGACACACTTGCACGCGCCCGTGACATGTCCAAAATATTATTTTATAAGTGGCCGGAAAATGTTCTTGGAATGAGATGAAAGTTGGTATGCGATGTTGTTATGTTGTAGATAGGCCACCTGCCAAGTTTCATCGCATTCGGAGCTCGTTTGATAGCCCAACCCGTTAAACATATAGCGGCATTATAGCCGGTCATACGTCAGACGTTTTCAGTCTCCGGAAACCGTTACTGGTCTGATATTCTCTTCTCTCCTCTCAGCCCGAGGCCTTTTGCACAGCCACAATCAACCCACCTACTTATCCCCTTTCCTCCAGACCGTCGGATCGAGATCCGATGCCCAAAAACGGAAGAAAACCCCTCCTAATCCCCCTAACCCTAAACCTTCCCTATATATAGACCCCTCCTTCCAAATCTGGACATCCCTTCCCCTCCTCCTCGTTTTCAGTGCCTCCTAATCATCAGCGCCGCCGCCCACCTCCATTTCCACGCTGGCCGCATCCCCGCTGCCACTTGGCGCATCCCCACTGGCTGGCGCCGCCGCAGTCCCTAGCCTCCACCTCTCCCAGGTCGCCACCTGTCCCGGGCAGCCTCCAGCGCCACCGTGGTCCACCTGGACCTAGGACAAGCTCGTGGAGCCCATCTGGGTCTGCCCCCAAGCTCGCCCGCAACCACCAGGAGTAGGGCTCCCCTCGAGCGGATCGGGATCGGGAGGAAGTCCCGAGCACCGTGACGGCGAGCCCGGCCCGCCGGCGATCTTCCTCACCGGAGTTCCTCCAGGCCCGAGCACGACTGCGCCCTCTCTTCCTTCCCCTCTCTCTTTCTTCTCTGTCTCACCTCTCTCTGTCTGTCTCTCTTTGTCAGGGACAGGAATCGATGACCTCCGCCATCATCAAAGCTCGGCCTCAAAGTCCCGTCGCCGCCGTCTTCGGCAGCTGCTGCTCCGCCGCTTTGCCTGCCTAGCGCTGGCACCGCTAGGTCCGGTGAACCCCGCCCGGCGAGCTTTCTTCTATCTCTCTCCTTCATTTTCCCCCTTCTTCCCATGTAACTAGCTTCGTTGTTGTTTGCTTGTCAGCCACCAGAGCACCGCAAGGCATTATTGCATCTCGCCGCCGACCAGATCCGGTAGCCCCGCGTCGAGCATCACCTCTTCCCCGGTTGATCCCTGCCTTCTCCATCTCGCCTGCATCCCTGAAGCACTGGCGCCGCGACCTTGTTTTTCGTGGAAACGCATGCGGCGCCAAGCCTCCTGCTCGCCCTCTCTCATGGTCGCGTTGACCGTGGGTCAGCGCGTGGGCCAACCTCACCCCGTCGGAGGCCCAGCCTCCCATCCAGCTCCAGCACCGGCCTGCCATTGCTTCACCAACCTGGGCCATGGCCCATGGTGACCTGCCCCCCCAGCGTTTGCCACTGTTTTGGCCCATAAATAGTTTCAACCCAGTGCGGTTTTTTCCCAGTACTGCAAATTTGTTAATTAACCGGGGAATTACAGTTTTACAGAAAAACCCTCTAACTTCATGCATATAATTACTCACAAACCGTGCATCGGTTTAAATACCTAGCCGCCCTAACCAGACGTACAGTTGTCACAGCAACTGGAACTGGTCCAACAAGTCATTGTCTTCAGCGAGTCACTGGTTTCATCTTCCCTTCCCTTTACTTACTGTTACTCCTTGTGAAGTCATTGTATGTTCGCACTATCTTTTGTCTTCACTGAGTGACTGCATGTTCTGTGTGGCTTCACAATATCTTCCTACCTGATCCTTACTACATTGCTGCTATTAGTCATTGTGCTTTCACTCTATTGAATACTTGACTATGGCTTTCCTAGTGTAGTCTACCTTCCGCTACAGGGTGATAGGTTTATTTCTATCGTTTGTCTTCATAACTTCCACGTTTTGAAGACTTTCATAAAAATCGCCTATTCACCCCCCCTCTAGTCGATATAACGCACTTTCAATTGGTATCAGAGCAAGGTGCTCCCTTGTTCTATGTGATTTGGTTTATCCACCTGGAGTTTTAGCTATGTCGACTGCAGGGATAATTAAAGTCTCCGCTGCGTGCCCCGTCTTCGATGGAACTGAATATCCCTATTGGAAGAATAAGATGCGCATGCATCTTGAAGCCATTGACGTCGACCTATGGTATGTCGTCAAGAACGGCATTCCCAAGACTGGAGAAGGTGTCACTGCTGCTGATGTCAAGAAGTTCGTTCAACTGGACTCTACTTCCAAGAATATCATCTGTGGTCATCTGACCAAAGGACAGTATGGCCGTGTGAGTGCTTTGGAAACATCTAAGCTGGTCTGGGACTGCCTCTCCAAGGTCAATGAAGGCGTCTCAACCCAGAGAGATCAGAGAATCAGTGTCCTTCGCAACCTCTTCAACCGCTTCAAGAGAAATGACAATGAGAATGTCCAGCTCACATTTGCCCGGCTCACTGACATCACAAATGAGCTTCAAGCCCTCGGCGCTACTGAGATCACCAAACATGAAGTCGTCAAGACACTACTGAGATCACTTGATAGTTCGTTTGACACCCTAGCCCTGATGATTCAAGAACGTCCTGATTTCAAGACACTCGATCCGTCTGACATACTTGAGAGGCTCAACACACATGAGTTTCAGCTTTCTGAGAAAAGAGATATCTACGATCCAAACTATGGGCGAACTCGTGCCTTGAAGGCAAAAGTTGTCTCCTCATCTGAAGAAAGAATCTGACAGCAGTTCGGATGATCCTGAAGACATTGGAAGGAACTTGCTATGCTTGTGAAGAAGTTCCAAAAATTCACCAAGAAGAAAGGTTTCAGAAAGTCTTCCCGATCAAGCTCAAGGAATGATGAAGCTTCTGCTCACGACTACAAGAAGAAAACATGTCACAAGTGCAAGAAACCTGGCCACTTCATCTCTGAGTGTCCACAGTGGGACAATGAGAACAAAAAGAAGAAGAAGAGCAAGGAATATGACTCTAACGACAACAAGAAGAATAAATACTCAAAGTCTTCTTCCAAGTCTTCCTCAAAGTCTTCATCACACAAGAAGAGCTCATCTGGCAAGGCACGTGCGTTTGTTGGCAAGGAAATGGATTTAGAGGAGGAGTCCGCTTCTGAAGAGGCGGAGGTGGAGTCTGAGGAGGATTCCGATTCAGGCGTCGCAAGTCTGGCTAAAGCATACGTTGCCAAGTCCATCTTCAACACTGAAGACAATGACTTCATCACCGACACCGATGCAAATGACAAGGACTACTCCGCTTCTACCTACTGCTTCATGGCATGCGGTGCCAAGGTAAACACACGCACTACTCACTATCAAACATCTAGTGACGATGACTCTGATTGTGGTTCAAAACCCAGCTACAAAACACTTGCTAAAATTGCAACTGAACAACAGAAAGCTATGGAACATATTCAAAAACTGTTAGACAGAAGCGATGATCTGTTAGGTGCTGAAATGACTCGATCTGAATCCTTAATTGAAGACATAAAAAATCTTCACGTTAAGTATGAGGAACTTGAAAGTCGTTATGAAACTCTCTCAACAACTCATGAAAAGCTTTCCTATGATTATCTTCAAAGGAAGCAAGAACTTGAGAAATTGAGAGCGGCTCATGAAGATCTTCAAAAGGAAAACGAGTCACTTCGCGCCAAACAGATCAGTCCCGCTCAGGAAGGATTTGAACCACCATGTCTTAAATGCATTGAGCGTGATAATGCTACTTCTGTTGCTGAATGTTCTACTGCTACTACTGTTGCAATATCTTCAACTGTTGATGTGGTAACTAACCCCTCTGCTGAGGATACCACTGCTATTGCTGATGAGAATGCTAGGTTGAAGACATTGCTTGAAACAGGGATGTACAAAAGTCTTAAAGGGCATCAGACACTATGCGATGTCCTCAAAAAGAAGATTCTGAACCGAAACCCGAGGAAAGAGGGTGTAGGGCTCGTAAGGAAAATGAATGCAGATGGCTCTTACTGCAAACCTGAGCAGTACCCCAAAACCACGTGGGTTGCTGCAAAGGAACCTTCAGCAGATCCATCCAATCTATCTGGCTTCACTTGTGCTAACCCCATTATCATTGATGAATCCCTTGATGCAAACTATAAACTATTTAAGAATCAGAATGGTGAAGTGTTTGCCAGGTACATTGGTACTAACTGCAGGAATGGACCGCCTATGAAGAAGATCTGGGTTCCGAAAAGGTGTCTGGAGAATCTTCCTGTGAATGTCATCATGACACCTCACGTGAAGAAGACAAACCTCAGACCAAAGGCTTCATACGGTCCAAAGGCTTCATACAGACAGAGGACTCACCTGAGTCGCACTAACGCAAATGTTTTGCAGGGAAACCATACTCAGGCATATGAATATGAGAGCGGTTCATCAAACCGCCATGTTCATAAGACCAAGAACTATTTTGCTTATTCTTATGAGTACTATTATCCGCATGCAAGACTGTTTGCTAAGGCTCCAAAGCCAAAATTCTCAGATGCTGCACTTAGACTTATTGCTTCTAAGCCACCCTTGAAGATGTGGGTGGTTAAGAAGGCTTAACTCTCTTTTGCAGGGAAAGGTCTCCAGCAGAAAACCAAAATCGTCTGACGCTATTGCTGGGGACCTTAAACATCTTGTAGGGCGCAAGATCAAATGCCCAAATGGTCTTACTATGTACTTCGTTCCTGAATCGCTTGCTACTCTCCCTATTAGTCCTAATCTGGATCTAAGCTTTCATAACCCACTGGTCCGTCAAATGTTTTTGCTTCACAATGCTCTTCGTGAAGCCTATCCCCCTAACTGCACTGTAGTGTACGACACCAGCGTCTTCAGAATGGATTATTGATAGTGGGTGTACAAATCACATGACTGGCCAAAGAAGCCTTCTTATGGACTCAACCTTACGTCCATCCGACAAGAGCCACATCACATTTGCTGACACTGGTAAAAGTAAGGTATTGGGTCTAGGTAGAGTTGCAATCTCAAAGGATCAACACATGGATAAAGTCATGCTTGTTGAATCCCTTGGCTTCAACTTAATGTCTCTCTCAATGCTTTGCGATTAAAACATGATCGTAATATTTGGAAAACATCGTTGCCTTGTTCTAATGGAATCTGACAAGTCTCTAGTGTTTGAAGGGTATCGAAAAGATGATTTGTACGTGGTAGATTTCTCAGCAGGGCCACAACTTGCAGTATGTCTTCTAGCAAAGGCTTCAGAATGCTGGCTCTGGCATCGGAGGCTTGGGCATGCTGGCATGAGGAACCTCCACACCCTGGCAAAGAAGAAGCATGTCATAGGCATCGAGGGCGTCAAGTTCAAGAAAGATCACTTATGCGGTGCCTGTGAGGCAGGAAAGATGACGAGGGCCAAACATCCCTCGAAGATAATCATGACCACTACTCGACCCTTCGAACTGCTTCACATGGATCTTTTCGGTCCCATTCATTACTCAACTCTTACTACTGCTGCTTGTCTCTATGGCTTTGTCATTGTTGATGATTATTCTAGATATACTTGGGTGCACATAATCCTTTACAAGATGAAGTGCAGGATGTCTTCAGAAGCTTCGCCAATCGAGCAATGAACAACTATGGCGCCAAGATAAAGCACATCAGAAGTGACAATGGCACTGAATTCAAGAACACTGGCCTTGATACATATCTTTATACCTTGGGCATCACACATGAATTCTCAGCCCCGTACACGCCACAGCAGAATGGCATCGTCGAACGCAAGAACAGAACACTAATTGAGATGGCCAGAACGATGCTAGATGAATACAAAACTCCAAGAAAATTCTGGCCTGAAGCCATTGATACTGCGTGCCATACAATCAATCGTGTTTATCTTCACAAGCTACTGAACAAGACATCTTATGAGCTCCTTACTGGCAAGAAGCCAAATGTCAGTTACTTCAGAGTATTTGGCGCAAGGTGCTGGATCAAGGACCCACATCACACCTCAAACTTTGCACCAAAAGCACATGAGGGTTTTATGCTCGGATATGGAAAGGATTCGCACTCCTACAGAGTCTTCAATCTCTTCCATTACAAAGTGGTTGAAACAGTGGACGTGCGGTTCGATGAGACCAACGGTTCACAAAGAGAGCAACTGCCAAATGTACTAGATGAAGTTCCATCCAGTGAATCAATCAAGCTAATGGGAACTGGAGAAATTATACCTTCTGAAGCTCATCCTGAAGAAGAACTTATCATCTCAGCACCTGATCAACATGAAGACAATGCTCAGCCTAAAGACATTCCTTCTAACAACGACAATGATCGGCAAGAGCAAAATCTTCACCCTGTACATCCTCGCGTTGCCAATGAAGTGCAGATTGAAAGAATAATTGATAGCATCAATGCACCCGGTCCACTCACTCGTTCAAGGGAAACTCAGCTAGCAAATTTTTGTGGGCACTTCGCATTCGTCTCAATAACATAACCCAAGAAAGTTGAAGAAGCCTTCATGGAACCTGAATGGATTCAAGCTATGCAAGACGAGCTTCAACAGTTTGAGCTGAATAATGTATGGGAACTGGTCAAGCGTCCCGATCCTCGGAAGCACAACATAATAGGCACCAAATGGATATACCGCAACAATCAAGATGAGCATGGTCAAGTTGTCAGAAACAAAGCTCGTCTCATTGCTCAAGGATATACTCAAGTGGAAGGCATTGACTTCGATGAAACATTTGCTCCTGTGGCCAGACTTGAAGCCATACGCATACTGCTGGCCTATGCAAATCATCACAACATACTTCTTTATCAAATGGATGTGAAGAGCGCCTTCCTCAATGGCAAGATTGAAGAAGAAGTGTATGTTGCACAACCTCCTGGCTTTGAAGATCCAAAACATCCTGACATGGTATACAAGCTCAACAAGGCACTGTATGGCCTCAAACAAGCCCCTCGGGCCTGGTATGACACACTCAAATACTTCCTGAAGAGCAAAGGCTTCATACCTGGTTCTCTCGACCCCACTCTCTTCACGAAGACATATGATGGTGAACTGTTTGTGTGCCAAATATATGTGGATGACATTATCTTCGGCTGCACCAATCAGAAGTACAGTGAAGAGTTTGGATATATGATGCAAGAACAATATCAAATGTCTATGATGGGAGAGCTGAAGTTCTTTCTCGGTCTTCAAATACGATAACAACGCAACGGCATCTTCATATCTCAAGAGAAGTATCTCAAAGATTGCCTGAAGAAGTTCGGTATGCAAGACTGCAAAGGCTTCACGACGCCAATGCCAGCCAAGCATCATCTGGGTCCTGACAACAATGGTAAAGAGTTTGATCAAAAGGTATACCGCTCCATGATTGGTTCTTTACTTTATCTATGTGCATCTAGGCCAGATATTATGCTTAGTGTTTGCATGTGTGCTCGATTTCAAGCGGCACCAAAGGAGTCGCATCACTTAGCTGTGAAGCGAATTCTTCGATATTTGGCTCACACCCCAACTCTAGGATTATGGTATCCAAAGGGCTCAGAGTTTGATCTAGTTGGATTCTCGGATGCTGATTATGCTGGTGACAAAGTTGATCGCAAGTCTACATCAAGCACATGTCACTTTCTAGGATGATCACTTGTATGTTGGTCTTCAAAGAAGTAGAACTGTGTATCTCTCTCCACTGCTTAATCTGAATACATTGCTGCTGGATCTTGCTGCGCTCAGCTTCTGTGGATGAAGCAAACGCTCAAAGACTATGGCATTCATCTGAAGCAAGTGCCACTCTACTATGACAACGAAAGCACCATCAAGATTGCCAACAACCCAGTTCAGCACTCGAAGACAAAGCACATTGAAATTCATCATCACTTTCTCAGAGATCATGTTGTGAAGGAAGATATTGATATCATACACGTCAACACTGAAGAGCAATTGGCAGATATCTTCACCAAGCCCTTGGATGAGAAGAGATTTTGCAAGTTATGGTGTGAGCTAAATATCCTGGAATCCTCAAGTGTCCTGTGATCAGGCACACATCCTAACCCTTATGCATATTGATGACTTAGATGTGCAACACACGAAGTAAAGTATATCTTCAATCAATGAAGACATACATTCTAAGTGTGAATACATTAATGTGGAATTTGACTTCGGAGCACCACGATAATTGTGCGCCGTGTCTGGGTCTAATACTTCCTATACGGTGGGTAACGCCACCACCAAATGCTCTATTTTGAAGTGTTTCACTCATGGCGTTACCTTGCTATGTCTTCACATTTGGTTTGGCTTCAATCTCAACTTGTCTTCATGATTATCTTCACTATGTTGATTATATATATATACTAGTGTTCTGTCCTCTACAGCATTCACTTATAGCTATGTCTTCTTGTTGAATGTTTTGAACTAAGTGAATGTGATCAGACCCTAACCTCTCTATGCTATCTATCTCAAACTCTATCTCTCCAAATCATATGCATTCTATTAAAACTGTCGAATGTCTTCTCTGCGTCCTTGTCAGCAGAAGATACAAAGACAAACCTTAAGTCCACTTTCAATGCTCATTCCTCCACATGAAACCCGGAGAAGTAGGAACGACCACCCGACAATCCAGGCGTGCGTGGGACGTGGAACAAACCCCAAAATTCTGCATAATGGCCACGTGTTCCTCAGATGCGAATCGCCAGGGGCACCTGTGTAATAACGCAATGCCGCCCCTGTACCTATAAATACACACTTCACGGCGGTCATTATCTCTTCTTCCAGTCTCGCATGAACCCTAGCGCCACCGCTAGCCCTCGACGACGCTGGCGACGAAGCGCTTCGCTGCCGCAACCTCTCCGACGCCGTCTTCACGCCGACCGCGGACATCGTCCTCTCCGCCGTCGCCGTAGGTGTCCTCCATCGCCAAGTTAGGGCACGGAAGATCGAACTGCTCGGCCTCATCTTCCACTCCGTCTAGCAGTTCTTAGTGTGGTAAATAAAACTCCCTTTTTATGGCACCGTTGATCCTATGGCTTTGTCACTTTCTACCACAAGCAGTTTCTATTCACACAAGTTAGATCTCTCTCATACTGCATCTCATAACATACCTAGTATATTCACTTATACTTCACAAAGTAGTTAGATTCCTCACTTGTACTGATCTCTAGATTCGTACAAATCTGGAACCAACTCCTTATCTATGAGTGAATGTCTTCGCACGATGAGGTCAATGTCTTCTAAACTGATTTATATTCAAAGTCTTCTGAGAATGCATATGACCTCTTCCCCTTCCCTCGCACCTTAATGCTGTCACAGGTACATGTCCGTGGGAGAATCCCTTGGTTCTCATAGTCTGCATTCATTTGCAGAATTCTTACAGCATCATATAAATTCTCCCGAAGCAAGTTCCTGTTTGTCCAGCAAGCGAAAATCTTTGAAGCCTTTGAACGTGTTGAAGCCTTTCGGTTTAAAGTTCATGGCTTCAGAGAAATCAGCAAGGAAGGGTGGCAGAAAGCATTGTGGAGAAACATCTAGAGATCTGCCAGATGACCTCTCAGAACTGTACAAGACAGATCCTGAAGAGGATTACAATCAGCGCAAGACCCGAATCCAATGGATTCGAAGATATTGGGCAGAACAATGGTTCAAATACCGATTTGTAACCCAGGAATATGCTGAGAAAAATGCCATCAAGAGACCGTGGGGAGACATCCTATACAAGAATCTTCAACCCAGGTCCAGAGATGAAGCCATTGAACAAGGCTTCTATCCCTGCATGGTCCGTGGGCCACAGCCTATTGATGCACACCCATCGTCACTACTATGGTGTCGTGACGACATTCTATTCAAGCGCAACTTCCAGTTTGCCCAGAACTCAGCGAAGCAAAACAAGAAGATATTGGGACTAGACTTCAACCCTGGTCCCTTAGCTCCAAGGGCTGATGGCACATGAGATGCAGAACCCAATGTCGTCGGTCCTTTCTACAACCTTGAAGGCCTCATCACCCATATCTTGGTTCAAGGGACTGCAGTGAATGAGCCTGTAGCTGACGCTGAATCAGATGAAGCGCCTGCAGCACCGAAGCCAAAGAAGTTGAAGAAGCCTAAAGCTTCAAAGCCTGCCCCTTCACCAAAAATCTCACGGGCAAAGCCACTGGCAACTGCACCTCCTGAAGACAGTGTGCAGTCCGAAGACTTATCACACATCTCCAAGCCCCAAAAGGTCAAGATGCCTCTGCCACACACCGGCCAAGAGCTAACAGCTGCTGCCATTCTACGCAATGATGCCATTGATCTATCAAGTGATGAAGATCTTGCAGATGACGCTCTTGAGCAACTCATCAAAAGCAAAGAAGAAGCAGAAATCTTCAATGATCTGCCTCTCTTTGATGTAACAATCATCCACAACTTCATTGATGAATGGTTTGACACGCCAAACATCAGCTTCGAAGATCTGCAACTACCCATTGGCCTCAGTGTCGCCTTCCATGGCGCCATTGCTTCAGAGTTAGCTATCGCCCGGCGCATTGTTGAACTGAAGCAAAAGATTGACTATGAAAAGGCTCAATTCAAGAAGCATATTGCCAAGCTCAGCGTGCAAGAGGTGAAGAACTTTAAGATTATGCTGCACGAGCTCAAGGAAGCCTTTCTCAAGAAACGTGCAGAAACTCAGGGTTCTCATGAGCGCATGAAGGTTCTGGCTGACAAATGTGTGCAGGCCTACAATGAGGCTGAGAAGCACAAGGCCCTTGGGCGTCCTGGCATCGACCCCAGGATGGCAGCAAAGAAGATGAAGAAGCCTGCTACGGCTGAACCTGACGCACCAAGGCAGGAAGCAGATCCCATTGTCTTCCCAACTAGAATGACTGGCTCGAAGCCAAAAAGCCGGTCAACCACTTCAGAGCTCAAGAAGACGAGGACTGCTGAGGCTAAAGCCAGGAAGAGGAAACATCTTGAAGCCTCTCCTATTGCCCCCTCCAAGAAGAAGAGGAAGACCAAGAAAGATCGGGCTTCTCCCACAGAGCCTTTGATAGTTGAACCAATTTCCTTGGTTTGTCCTGACGCTGAACGCCAACTGACAATCCATGAGCCTGCTTTCACAGAGGCTCATGAAGCTAAAGACTTTCCAGCAGCTGATCCCATCGCTGCTGAAGACATTGGTCAACATGACCATGTAGAAGATGGTGCAGTCCTTCCTTAGCTCGAGAACAGCGAACTCATCAGCATTTGTCGTCCTCTGACGCCAATCGCTCAGGATGCTTCATGGGCTGATCGCCCACAAGAGGAAGAAGACTTTGAGGCCCAGCCAACAGCAACTCCACAGGCGTCGCCCGCATTGCGCAGGCTTCGCAAAGGTCCAAGGCCTCAAGTCTCTGCTGAAGACAATCCGGCTGCATCAGCCGCGGAAGAAGAAGTCCCACAAGTTGCCACTCCCCTGTCCCACCAAGAAGTAGTTCTCGAGGAGAATGTGATCGTGACCGATCCTCCTGCTCGTCAAGTGGAGGTTGAACATCTTGAGGCTGCCACCACCAACACCACTGAACCCACTGACACTGTCATGGCTGAAGCTAATGTGGAGCCCTCACCAACAAAAGCACCAGAAGTCAGCGAAGACACTGATCCCACCACTTCTGTTCCTGAGTCTGCTGCCGGTCCCCAGTTCGACTATCATGTTGAGCACAGGCCTCAGGTACAGAAAACAATCCCAAGATTGCCAAGGTTCCCAGGTCCTGCATCAGCACCTGGCTCCTTCAATATCAATGGCTTCAGAGCAGACAACACATTCTTCAATAGCTCCAGGAACCCCTACTCAAGGGAAAGGACATCATCTGATCGGTTCTGGAGCTATCCGCAACGAAGCTATTACTCCTGCATTCTATACAATCAAGGTCGCATCTTCCCCCACAAGCGTATTGACATTGAAGCTATAGCTGGTCTGCCCTGTCTGGAAGAAGCTCTGGATTGCTTCAAAGAAGTTGGATTGCTGCCATTCGTCACTGACCAAGAGCATTGGAATGAAGAGTTGCTGCTCCAATTCTATGCCACACTTCACATCCGTGGGTATAGCAGAGATCCGAAGACTTGGGTCCTGGAGTGGATGACAGGAAACGTTCATCACGAAGCCAAAGTCTTTGACATCATTGAGCTCACTGGTTTGCCCACTCCTGGTGATCTCTACAAGCATGGCTGTCAGCTTCATAGTGAAGCTATTGAGAGCATCTTTCAGAAGACTGAACCTAATATGAGTCAGATGCTCGGTATGATGAAGCCATTGCCCCAAGATGCTTCTTATCCCACGGAGTTCTTCATTGAAGACTTTGAGTATCTGCCAAGAACCATTATCACATCATAAGGTGAACTCTCTGGCCAATCAAAGGACACTCTCCACATGCCAAGCTTGAAGGTGCAATGAAGACTTTGGTCTTCTATATTCTTCATGGAAAATGCTTCAATGCACAGGACTTCTTCATTCGCCAACTTGCTGCATCAGGCTCTTAACTGTTTGGCTTGAAGTTCTACGCCCCATGGGTCATGCGGCTGATCAAACTTCACTCCACTATCTCATATCAGCCATCTGCTCGCAATCATCGGATTTTTCTGCCTGATGTGGATATGTCAATTGAAGCCATCTATCCTGAGCCTGCCAAGGAACCTCTCAGTCTTTAGAATGCAGAGCATCAAAGTTTCACTCAGAACGTTGAAGGCGTGGAAGCCGTAACTCGTGTGTATCCTTTGGCTAGCACTACATGTGCACCGCATCCTGCTCTCACTGAAGCCACTGACAGTACAACTGCTCCAACTGAAGCCACTGACAGTACAACTGCTCCACGACCCAAGAAGCGCACTCGGTGTTCTCAACAACCAAGAGCTTCTTGTGGCTCTTCATCAGAAACAGGATAGGCATCATGACTGGCTGAAGCGTCAGATGCAAAGCCTCTTGGTGGATGTTAATCGCATTCGCAATCTTGCCACCAGAATGCTTTTGTTGCCCATGAACCTCTCGCCGCACATGGAAAGGGCTCGCTACTGTGTTTCTGAAGATGATCTTCAAGAGGATGGCTTCACTGAGCGAATTCAAGTTTGACTCACCTTCCTCGAGGGCAGTGCTGCGACGAACTCATCTTGAAGACTCTGAGTTCTCTTCCTCTCTGCAACTGTGACTGCCAGAGTGATCGAGGATGAAGACGATGCTACTTCACCGCCACCTCCTTCAGCACGCTTCGACTCTGCTCCAAGCTCTTCAGCACCGCCAAACACCACCAACGACCCTGCTGCTTCACCTACTCCTCATGGGAACGAGTAGATGCTCTATGTCTTCAAACCTTTTTGGTCCTTACTGACAAAAGGGGGAGAAGCATATGAGGTTGATAGTCTTCAAGCGGGTCCATATGGGCGGGTGCTTTATATTTTGCTTCGTGCTTACAACTCTCGTTTTGCTACATTTGGTTCTTTGAGTTGTACACTTAAACTCGATGGTCGTCTGCTACTTGTCTGCCACCTTGTGTTGCGATGATAAATTCCGCATTTAGATCATTCTGCAGACGTCCATTTTCCATTATGCATGTCATTATCTTCATATACTTTCACATGCATAGTGGATTGTCATCATAAGTTGAAGTGGATCTCCACAAGTACAACCTGCCATGTGCATTTGCATTCCAAAAGCAAATTAACTTATATGCACATCTTCAGGGGGAGCCCTTGCAACTTATGAAGACAATTCCTTATCCTTTATAATTTCACAGATTATATTCCCCGTTGAAAACTTCAACTAGTTTGTCATCAATCACCAAAAAGGGGGAGATTGTAAGTGCATCTAGTGCCACCCCTAGTTGGTTTTGGAGTATTGACGACAAACCTAGTTGAGGGACTAATGTGTTTGTGAGAATTGCAGGATAACACAGGTAGAAGTCCCTCATTGATTCGTTTTCCTACCAGAGATGTCCCCTAAAAATGTATGAAGACATTGAAGTCAAAGGTGGTATATGAAGATATTCACATTAAAGACTATGACAAGAGAAGACACCACATGAAGCCTATGGAGCTCGAAGACTTAGATCTTTCGTAGTTCTCTTTTCTTCTATGTTGAGTTATAGGAACCACCGTACTGTTAAGTGGGGTCCAAGAGAACCAGTCAGAATGACTAAAGTGATGCCTAACCAAAACCTATGTCTTCGAGTGAAGACTTTGAGAGTGAATCTTGTCCAGAGTCAGACAAGTCAGCTTTGCTTGTAGCCCAAGTAAAGTTGCCGTGTGAGTTTGAAATCTGACCATTGGAACACGTGTCAGTTCCTTAGTGACACAGGGTCATTTCGGACAAATCAGGTCGGGTTGCAAGTGGCTATAAATAGCCCACCCCCTACAACCATAAACGGTTGGCTGCTCAGATTGAGTACGGCTTTTGTCGTTTGAGAGCAACCCACCTCGAAGCCTTTGAGAGAGAATTCCTTGCGAGGATAAAGCCCTAACCACCCAGAGCCAGAGAATTAGGCATCACTTAAGTCTTCTTGTCTGTGTGATCTGAAGACTTATTACACTTGAGGACTGTGCATCCTCCAGCCGGTTAGGCGTCGCGTTCTGAGCATCCAAGAGACATTGTGGATTGCCGGTGAACGAAGTCTGTGAAGGTTTGGGAGTCTACCTTGAAGACTTACCAGAGTGATTGGGCGAGGTCTGTGTGACCTTAGCTCAAGGGGAATACGGTGAGGACTGGGTGTCCTGAGCTGCGTGTTCAGGACTGGGTGTCCGGGACTGTGTGTCCTAAGGTTTAAATACCTAGCCGCCCTAACCAGACGTACAGTTGTCACAGCAACTGGAACTGGTCCAACAAATCATTGTCTTCAGCGAGTCACTGGTTTCATCTTCCCTTCCCTTTACTTACTGTTACTCCTTGTGAAGTCATTATATGTTCGCACTATCTTTTGTCTTCACTGAGTGACTGCGTGTTCTGTGTGGCTTCACAATATCTTCCTACCTGATCCTTACTACATTGCTGCTATTAGTCATTGTGCTTCTGAGAATGCATATGACCTCTTCCCCTTCCCTCGCACCTTAATGCTGTCACAGGTACATGTCCGTGGGAGAATCCTTTGGTTCTCATAGTCTGCATTCATTTGCAGAGTACTTGCAGCATCACATCAACTCTCCTGAAGCCAGTTCTTGCAAAAGGAAGCCTTTGAAGCCTTTGAACATCTTGAAGCCTTCCAAGTTATTCATGGCTTCAGAAACAGCAGCAAGGAAGGGAGGCAGACAGCGACGTGGTGAAACGTCCAAAGATCTGCCTGATGAATTGGCAGAGATGTACAAAACTGATCCTGAAGAAAGCTATGGTCAGCGCAAGACACGAATCCAATGGATTCGAAGATATTGGGCAGAGCAATGGTTCCACTACCGCTTCGTCACTCGGGAATATGCGGAGAAGTGCGCCATCAAGAGACCGTGGGGAGACGTACTATACAAAAATCTCGTACCCAGGTCCAGAGTCGAAGCCATTGCTCAAGGCTTCTATCCATGCATGGTGAGAGGACCACAACCAGCTGAAGCACATCCATCATCACTTCTCTGGTGCCGCGATGATAATCTCTTCAAGCGCAACTTTCAGTTTGCACAACAATCAGCGAAGATAAATAAGAAGAAATTTGGGCTTGACTTCAACCCTGGTCCCTCCTCACCAAGGGCAGATGGCACACGCGACGCCGATCCCAATATCATCGGGCCGTATGCCAATCTTGCAGGCCTCATCACTCGCATCCTAGTCCAAGGGACTGCTGTGAATGACCCTCCAGCAGATACTGAGTCAGATGACGCCCCTGCTGCGCCGAAGCCGAAGCAGAAGAAGCCAAAAGCTTCAAAGCCAGCCGCTTCTCCCAAGATCGCAAGAGTGAATGTTTTGCCTCACCGATGAATGGTTTGCCTCACCGGACATCAGCTTCAACGATCTGCAGCTGCCCATAGGCCTCAGCGTTGCTTTTCAAGGCGCAATTGCTTCAGAACTTGCAATAGCCCAGTGCATTGTAGAACTGAAGCAGAAAATTGATTATGAAAAGGATCAGTTCAAGAAGCACGTGGCCAAGCTCAGTGTGCAAGAAGTGAGAAACTTCAAGATCATGTTGCACGAGCTGAAAGAGAACTTCCTGAAGACGCGTGCCGAAGCTCAAGGCTCGCGAGAACGCATGAAGACTTTGGCTGATCGCTGCGTGCAGGCCTACAATGAGGCAGAGAAACGCAAGGCACTTGGGCGTCCCGGCATTGACCCCAGGATGGCCGCGAAGAAGAAAAAGAAGACACGGACTGCAGAGGCTGAAGCTAAGAAGAGAAAACATTCTGAAGCCTCTCCTTCTGAACCCATCATCAAGAAGCGCAAGACCAAGAAATCTCGGACTGCTCCCACAGAGCCCTTAACAGTTGAACCCCTCTCCGTCCGCTATCCTGACGCAGATCGTTAGTTGACTGTGCATGAACCCAACGCTGAAGACATTCTAGCAGACGAACCCAACGCTGCTGAAGACATTGGTCTCCAAGACAATGTGCAAGGTGATGCAGCCCTTCCTCAGCTTGAGACAAGCGAACTGATCAGTATTGGTCGTCCATTGATGCCAATCACACAAGATGCATCGTGGGCAGATCGCCCACAGGAGGAAGATGAGCCACAGCCCACTGCAACTCCACAAGCGTCGCCCAAATTCCGTAGGCTTCGCAAAGGGCCAAGGGCTCAGGCTGCTGACGACATTCCGGCTGCATCAGCCGAAGAGCATGTAGAGATACCACAAGCTCCAACTCCCCCACACCAACAAGAAGCAGTTCTCCAGGAGAACGTGCCTGAGTCTGCAAATGTTGAGGCTGCCACAAACAACGCCGAAGCAAATGTGGAGCCCAACCCAACAATAGCTTCAGAAGACAATGAAGCTACTGCTCCTGAACATTCTGTGCCTGAGTCTGCTGCCGGACCACAATTCAACTATCATATTGCGTACAGACCCCAGGTCCAGAAGCCGATCCCACGACTGCCAAGGTTCCCAGGTCCTGCATCAGCTCCTGGTTCCTTCAACATCAACGGCTTCAGGGCAGATAACACGTTTTTCGACCGCTCCAAGAACCCTTATTCAAGGGAACGGATTGTATCAGATAGGTTCTGGAGCCATCAACAGCGCAGCTATTATTCATGCATCCTTTACAACCAAGGCCGCATCTTTCCTCACAAGGCAGCTATTATTCATGCAGCCTTTAGCAACTGTACCTCCTGAAGCCAGTGTGCAGTCAGAAGGCTTATCACGAGTGTCCAAGCCCGCAACCATAGGATATTTTTGCCAGATGTGGACACATCTGCTGAAGCAATATATCCAGAGCCTGGCAAGCAACCATTAAGTCTTCAAAATGCAGAACACCAGAGCTTCACTCAAAATATTGAAGGTGTTGAAGCTCTCTCTCGAGTGTATCCAATGGCTGGCACCACACGTGCCCCTGCATCAACTGAAGCCACTGACAGCACAGCTGCCAAGAGACCCAAGAAGCACGCTCGAGCACTCAATGACCGAGAGCTTCTTGTGGCTCTTCACCAAAAGCAAGACAGGCATCACGACTGGCTCAAACGGCAGATGAGAAGCATCATGCAAGACGTTAATTGCATCAGAAATCTGGCAACCAAGAATGCGTTTGTCGCACACGAGACCTGTCGCCGCACTTGGAAAGGCCTCACCATGATGAGCAATGAAGCCGAACTGCAAGAGGATGGCTTCAGAGAGAGATTCCAATTTGACTCCATGCCTCCAAGAAGAGCTGTGATGCGAAGCACACCATCACTTGAAGAGTCAGAATTCTCTTCTTCTGCTGCCACCGTGTCTGCCCGGATTATTGAAGAAGACGACGACGCGACATCATCTCCACCAGCTTCAACACACGTCGAATCTGCACCAAGCTCATCTGCACCGCCACCAAAGAACTCCACCGATCCTGCTGCGCCTGGGAACGCGTAGAAAACTCTATGTCTTCAAACCTTTTTGGTCATCACTGACAAAAGGGGGAGAAGCATGATGTTTAGAGTCTTCAAGCGGGTCACTTTGGGCGGGTGCCTTTATATTTTGCTACATTTTGCTTCGTGCTTACAACTCCCGTTTTTGCTACATTTGCCTCTTTGAGTTGTAACACTTAGCCTTGATGGCCGTCTGCTACCTGTTTGTCACTCCGCTATGCGAAGATAAATTCCGCATGTGCGACGATAAATTCTGCACTCATCTCTTACTGCAGACGTCCATTTTCCATTATGCATGTCATTATCTTCATATACTTTCACATGCATAGTGGATTGTCATCATAAGTTGAAGTGGATCTCCACAAGTACAACCTGCCATGTGCATTTGCATTCAAAAGGCAAATTACTTATATGCACATCTTTAGGGGGAGCCCTTGCAACTTATGAAGACAAATTCCTTTACTATTTCACAAATTATGTTCCCCGTTGAAAACATCAACTAGTTTGTCATCAATCACCAAAAAGGGGGAGATTGTAAGTGCATCTAGTGCCACCCCTAGTTGGTTTTGGAGTATTGACGACAAACCTAGTTGAGGGATTAACGTGTTTGTGAGAATTGCAGGAAAACACAGGAAGAAGTCCCTCATTGATTCGGTTTCACTACCAGAGATGACCCCTAAAAATGTACGAAGACATTCAAGACAATGGTGGTTTATGAAGATATTCATATTGAAGACAATGACATGAGAAGACTCCCTATGAAGCTTATGGAACTCGAAGACTTAGAACCTTCGTAGTTTTATTTCATTTATGTTGTGTCATAGGAATCACCGTACCGTTAAGTGGGGTCCAAGAGAACCAGTCAGAATGACTGAAGTGATGCCTAATTCAAATCCTATGTCTTCAAGCGAAGACTTTGAGAGAAAATCTTGTCCAGAGTCAGACAAGCCAGCTTTACTTGCAACACAAGTAAAGTTGCCGTGAGAGTTCAAAATTCGACCGTTGGTACACGTGTCAGTTCCTTAGTGACCCAGGGTCATTTCGGACAGATCAGGTCGGGTTGCCAAGTGGCTATAAATAGTCCACCCCCCACAACCATAAACGGTTGGCTGCTCAGATTTCAGTGCACGGCTTTTGTCGTTTGAGAGCAACCCACCTCGAAGCCTTTGAGAGAAAAATTCCTAGTGAGGAGAAAAGCCCTAACCACCCAGAGCCAGAGTAAATTGGGCATCACTTAAGTCTTCTTGTCTGTGTGATCTGAAGACTTATTACACTTGAGGACTGTGCATCCTCCAGCCGGTTAGGCGTCGCGTTCTAAGCATCCAAGAGACATTGTGGATTGCCGGTGAACGAAGTCTGTGAAGGTTTGGGAGTCTACCTTGAAGACTTACCAGAGTGATGGGGCGAGGTCTGTGTGACCTTAGCTCAAGGGGAGTACGGTGAGGACTGGGTGTCCTGAGCTGCGTGTTCAGGACTGGGTGTCCGGGACTGAGTGTCCTAAGGTTTAAATACCTAGCCTCCCTAACCAGACGTACAGTTGTCATAGCAACTGGGACTGGTCCAACAAATCATTGTCTTCAGCGAGTCACTGGTTTCATCTTCCCTTCCCTTTACTTATTGTTACTCCTTGTGAAGTCATTATATGTTCGCACTATCTTTTGTCTTCACTGAGTGACTGCGTGTTCTGTGTGGCTTCACAATATCTTCCTACCTGATCCTTACTACATTGCTGCTATTAGTCATTGTGCTTTCACTCTATTGAATACTTGACTATGGCTTGCCTAGTGTAGTCTACCTTCCGCTGCAGGGTGATAGGTTTATTTCTATCGTTTGTCTTCATAACTTCCACGTTTTGAAGACTTCCATAAAAATCGCCCATTCACCCCCCTCTAGTCTTGATAACCAACAAGTATTGGGGATCGCAACAGTTTTCGAGGGTAGAGTATTCAACCCAAATTTATTGATTCGGCACAAGGGGAGCCAAAGAATATTCTCAAGTATTAGCAGCTGAGTTGTCAATTCAACCACACCTTGATAACTTAATATCTGCAGCCAAGTGTTTAGTAGCAAAGTAATATGATAGTAGTGGTAACGGTAGCAAAAGGTACAATAGCAAAAGTAATATTTTTGGTGTTTTGTAGTGATGATAACAATAGCAACGGAAAAGTAAATAAGCGAAGAACAATATATGGAAAGCTCGTAGGCAATGGATCAGTGATGGAGAATTATGCCGGATGTGGTTCATCATGTAACAGTCATAACCTAGGGTGACACAAAACTAGCTCCAATTCATCAATGTAATGTAGACATGTATTCCGAATATAGTCATGCGTGCTTATGGAAAAGAACTTGCATGACATCTTTTGTCTTACCCTCCCGTGGCAGCGGGGTCCTAGCGAAAACTAAGGGATATTAAGGCCTCCTTTTAATAGAGTACCGGACCAAAGCATTAACACATAGTGAATACATGAACTCCTCAGACTACGGTCATCACCGGAAGTGGTCCTGATTATTGTCACTTCGGGGTTGCCGGATCATAACACATAGTAGGTGGCTATAGACTTGCAAGATAGGATCAAGAACTCACATATATTCATGAAAACATAATAGGTTCAGATCTGAAATCATGGCACTCGGGCCCTAGTGACAAGCATTAAGCATAGCAAAGTCATAGCAACATCAATCTCAGAACATAGCGGATACTAGGGATCAAACCCTAACAAAACTAACTCGATTACATGCTAAATCTCATCCAACCCATCACTGTCCAGCAAGCCTACGATGGAATTACTCATGCATGGCGGTGAGCATCATGAAATTGGTGATGGAGGATGGTTGATGATGACGATGGCGACGGATTCCCCTCTCCGGAGCCCCGAACGGACTCTAGATTAGCTCTCCTGAGAGAGTTTAGGGCTTGGCGGCGGCTCCGTATTGTAAAACGCGATGAATCCTTCTCCTTTATTTTTTCTCCCCGAACACAAATATATGGAGTAAAGGTTGAGGTCGGTGGAGCTCCAGGGGGCCCATGAGGCAAGGGGCACGCCCAGGGGGGCAGGCGTGCCCCCCACCCTCGTGGCTAGGGTGTGGGCCCCCTGGCCTTGATTCTTTGCCAGTATTTTTTATTATTTCCAAAAATAATCTCTGTGGAGTTTTAGGTCATTCCGAGAAATTATGTTTCTGCACATAAATAACACCATGGCAATTCTGCTGAAAACAGCATCAGTCCGGGTTAGTTCCATTCAAATCATGCAAGTTAGAGTCCAAAACAAGAGCAAAAGTGTTTGTAAAAGTAGATACGACGGAGACGTATTACCAACAAACCACCAATCCATCAAATTTTGGAGTGGGTCATTCTCATCAACCACTAGCACACTTTTTGTGTGTGTGTGTGTGTGTGATTTAGCTTAGATCGTGAGTCCTTTAGCTTGTTTCTCCATGTGAGGGCTTGCTCCCTTTTTCTTTTGGCATGATTTGCTATTTGATATTGCACACATGCACACGCAGCTTGCTACTGGCATCTCCAGCTGCAGCCTTGGTACTTGAATCAGCAGGTCCTGCCACTTGCACCGGTTACCTCCATAGAACAGTACCCTGGCTCAGCACAAGCGAGGCACGGTGAAGCGGCACTCAATGCACCGCAAGGTTGTGGCGAATTAGGGGTTCAGTAGTGGCGGTTCAAAGACGAACGTGGCGGCTCGGGGTGCGTCCACTGACCCGACAGTGGAAGCGGGCGCGCAACATGATGGCGTGATGGTAGAGGGATGCAAGGGCCGGCGGAGGCAACGCCAGCGCGAGGCAAGCCGGCAGCGGCCTCTGTGTGGAGGAACAGAGCAGCCGAACCTCTAAGGCGGCTCAGCACAAGGCTACGGTCACGCGCGGCAGAAGCGGAGGGCAGAACTGACACGGAGGTGACGACGGCGGCCGGCGGCCCTTGCGTAGATAAAGCAAGGCAGCGGCGTCGACTCAGAACAGTGGAGGAGCGGAGGGCCGGTCCTGTAACTCAGCGCGGAATGGCGGAGGAGCAGTGATGTATTGCAGCATGTTGGAGAGGATGGCCAACTCGAGGTGCCTCTGCAACGGCGATTGGTTGAAGTGAGGTGGAGGCGTCCGAGGCGTCTCGGGGGACCGGCAGGGGCGGCTCACTGCGAAAACCAGGCGCAATGGTGGCTCGGAAATCCATCAGGGCGGTGTCTCATGTAGCCGCAGGTGAAGGCCAGATTCAAGACCCGGACGGCGGCTCTTGCAGATGATGATGGCGAAAACTGGCTCGTCGTGAAAGAACGCGATGTGGAGGTACCGGGCTGCAGTAGAGACGGAGACCAGCGGAGAGGCATGGCGACCTGCAACAGAAGGTGAGGCCACTGCCAGGCCACAGGGGCGAGCTCATGCAAGAGTGAGAAGGAGCGGCTCGTAGGAATCCAGGCGCGACGGTGGCTCGGAGGAGGTGAAGACGACGGGCCCGTGATGGCGGAGTAATCCAGGGCGGTGTAATGGCAGTAGCTGAGGCCGGCCGCAAAAACGGCGGCGGAGGCGCTCCAGTGGCGGCTCATGGGAAGCCCAAGGCTGCTCGTCGCGATGAATTTGAGTCGTGGCCGTTGACTCCCAGTCGTGGTTGTCTTCATCTCCAGGTCGAGGTTAATTTTCCTTTCCCTTTTTTTTTATTTTCCATGTTGGAATCAGGATCTCCGCATGCCGGCTGCCCTCTTTCTTTTTGTACACAAATACAAGTACCAGCAGTAGTTGATCTGATCTACTCCAATTAATCTCGGCAAGTTCAATCCCGTGCCTGACTACACTTTTTGTGAACGGTCGTACCATCGATGTTTAACTTGACGCCGACTTATACACTTTTTGCCACGGTGGATAGCCCTCGGAGTCGCTTCATCAAAGGATGCCTTGACATACTGGTTGCTTGGTATTGATGTGACTTGCTGATTGATTCTCACGTGGGCTTCTGCCGTTGCTATGAAAGTTTCTTTGGGACTTGCACACTTTTACGATCGGTGACCCATCAGTTTAATTAAAGAATGTATGCCCCTATAGGATGATGCAACAATGAAGATCGACTTTCTTTTGGTCTCGGCGACTTACGGTAACAAACTAATCACAGCCATAATTTTTCTTGGACCTTTTAAGCTCATATATACCGGGTTATCCTGCGCGACTGCTCTATGCCGGCTCTCCTTCATCTGTCCAATTGCGAGCTTTTCGATCCTTGAAAAAGATCCCTCCAAGAACTCAACACCACCGTGCGCAGGCCCCACGGGGGGCGCCAACTGTCGTGGAATTGTCATGGCAGATGTCCTAGTGTGAGGACTTAGTCGTGAGGCCAACGCATCTTTGTAGTAGCTTGAGAGGGGTTCAGCGGAATCGAGAGACGCAACACAAGACAAAGATTTAGACAGCTTCGGACCCCGGGAAACATCATCCGAAAATAGCCCTACATGCTATTTGTGGCTAGATCTCATTATCATCACGAGGGAGTCACCGTATAAGCCGTCGTCCCTAATTGTATCTAGCCCTAGAGATTATTGCTTGTTGCTTGTCCTCTTTTGGGGTGCCCTGCTCCTCCTTATATATGTTGAAGGGGCGGGTTACATGACTAGTCCTAGTAGGATTAGGATTACTCTATTACAAGTGGAGTCCTAGTCTTGCTTCCTTTGTAAGGGAATATTCCTTACGCTTTCCTCTTAAGCCGGCCCACCATCACATGAACCGGCCTACTGGGCCTTGGGCCTTGTCGTCCATCTGACCCGCCCGCCAGGTCTCCGATGAATCATAAACCGCCAGGTCCAAGCGGGTCACCAGTGAGTCGGCAAGCTCCAGCCGGGTCATACATCCGGCGGTTTATACCGCGGGTTATATCCCCGACAACAGGCAAATGTGTGCTGACGTGGGTCAGGGAGGAAAAGAACAAGCTGCAGGATTCCCATACGCAACTGGGCAAAGAACTAAAAGATGTTCGAGCCCAGCTAGCTGACGCCGTCAAGGAGAATAGGAGGTTACATGGCAACATATTCAGTATGCTTTTCAAACTTGCCTCCCTATAATTCGGCGAGGGAAGGAACTGACAGATTTATGTCTGCAGGTATGCTGAGTGGTCGTCCCGAAGAGGAAATGTCTGGATCTCAAGGCGACCTGCTACAAGAGCTGTCCCAGATGCATGAGTGAGTTCGACAAGCAATGCAGAGTGTTGCCAAGGCTTTATGGCCATCCGCCTCTCCTCCAGGAGGTATGGAGGAGCTCGTGGAGCTATTCAAAGGGGCACGACGATGTATTCTATTATGGAAGATATTAGCCTGCCGGGAAGGTGCACGAGAGGCCTGGGCCATGGTAAAAACATGGTATACCAAGCTTGATCCAAATCATATGGCCCGGGTCGGACCTCTAGGGTCAGATGGGAAAGAAATTCCCGTTAATTTGGTATATGACCAAGTAGAAGTAGCCTCCTAATATTCCCAACAGGATTGTAAGCTAGACAGCCTGTTAGACGGTGTAGAGGAGGAAATTTTTGAGTCCAAGTGACTATGTACATTCCTTGACATATTTGTCTCTAGCTGGATTGTAAAACGATTGTCATGGCCGACCTTTTCGCTTCGACCTCTGGACCAGAAGGTGCGGAGTGTTTTCGAATACCTGAGCGGCAAAATAGACCGGGGTATGCGTGGAAACCAGGCATGGGGGTCATAGTTGCTTGAACAGACAACTTGTATCCGGCTAGCTATGTTATATTACATTGTTATTGTAAGAAACATCTTCCAGAGAGAATGGTTCTGTTAAGGGTTCCTTTTCCTGGGTGTACATGCATTAATGTGCATGTCCGAACTGTGGTTGAAAATATCGCACTATACGTAACATCTGGGGGTTCATAGTGGAAGGAATATAAAAACATCTTTAGTTTGCCGACTGGATATTCCCTTCAGAACGAAAGCTTTCAGCTTCACCCAGTCTGAGGTACACATTCGGATGACCCGGCAGTAACAATCGCAGAGGTGCTCCCTTTATGCCCTAGTCGAACTAACGGGAACATAGAGCATAAGCACAGTAGCCAGGCAACCCAGCTTGGCCAAAAATTAAGTCATATCGATGCATATAATGGCGAAGAAAATGTATATATGAGGAAAAAACGCATATGTGATGAGCTTGATGCTCGAAAAATAAAGTAATAAGCTTCTGTGCAAGAAGCCCCCAGGTATAATGGATGTACACATTTGAGGATGTGTACGTCACAGGTGCGCGTTTTAGCCAGACGAAAGCTTTAAGGCTAAAAAAAGAAGAAAAGGCGAAAAGAGAGGAGAAAAAATGATGGAAACAATAGGGAGAAGGAGACGAACGAAGAGTTCGGCGCTAGGCATAGAATCTTCGAAGTCTGGCCGCGTTCCAGGGGTTCGGCTCTAGGCGATTGTCTGATGCATCACGCAGGCGGTACGCTCCTCTAGTGAGAACTTCGTCAATGATGAAGGGACCCTCCCACTTGGGCTTGAGTTTGTCCTTTTTCTTCTCCGACAAGCGTAGAACGAGTTCACCCACATTATATGTCTTGGCCTGCACTTCTCTGCTTTGGTATCTGCGGGCCTGCTGTTGATAAAATGCGAAACGGGCTTTTGCAACGTCGCGCTCCTCCTCCAGGGCATCTATGTTGTCCTGTCGATCAAGCTCGGCCTCTCTCTCTTCGTACACGCGCACTCGAGGTGAGTCATGAATAATGCCGCAGGGTAACACAACCGCTGCACCGTACACCATGAAGAAAGGTGTATAACCGGTAGTGCGATTGTGCATGGTCAGCAGCCCCCAGAGTACAGAGTCGAGCTCCTCAGCCTAGTGCTTGTCCGATTCTTTCAAAGACTGCACTAGTCTGGGTTTGATGCCGTTCATAATAAGGCCATTGGCTCGTTCGACTTGACCGTTTGTTTGCGGGTGATAGACGGAGGCGTAACCGAGCTAATGCCTAGATTAGCACACCAGGCATTCACCTCATCGGCTGTAAAATTGGAGCCGTCGTCGGTGATGATGTTGTGTGGGACACCATAACGATGGACGACACTGGATATAAAGTCTATCACTGGTCCGGCATCGGCCGTTTTAACTGGTTTGGCCTCTATCCACTTAGTGGACTTATCTACCATGACCAGCAGATATTTTTCTTATGGCTGCCTCCTTTAAGGGGTCTGACCATATCCAGCCCCCTACCGCAAAAGGCCAAGTGACGAGCACTGTTTATAGAGCGGTGGGTGGCATATGGCTTTGGTTGGTGAAAAGTTGGCATCCAACACAATGTTGGACAAGGTCCTGTGCATCTGCTCGGGCCGTCGGCCAAAAAAAACTGTACGGAAGGCCTTACTTACAAGGGCCCGAGTTGCAGCGTCGTGACCACCGAGGCCAGCATGGATTTCAGCCAAGAGTTGCCGTCCCTCTTCTTCGGAGATACATCTTTGAAGTATTTCGGTAGCGCTTTTCTTGTATAGCTCTCCTTCGTGGACCTTGTAGGCTTTCAAACGCCGAACAATGCGGCGAGCCTCATTCTGATCCTCAGGGAGCTCTCGCCTATTAAGGTAGGCTAAGAAGGGTTCGGTCCATGGGGCAATTACTGCCATTATTAGATGGGCCGACGATGTTGTTTCGGTGGCAGAGCCTCCGATGATATCGGTATTGTGTTCGGAATCTGGGGGTATAATCGTATCCGGACTAGTGTTGCCGCTCTCATCCTACCACACCATGGATGGCTTGAAGAGCCTTTCCAAAAAGATGTTAGGCGGGACGGGGTGACGCTTGGCGCCCACGCGAGCAAGAACATCCGCCGCTTGATTGCTTTCTCGAGCCACATGATGAAACTCGAGTCCCTCGAACCGAGCTGATATTTTGAGTATGGCGTTACGATAGGCCGCCATCTTTGGATCTTTGGCGTCGGAGTCTCCATTTATCTGGGATATTGCGAGATTTGAGTCCCCGCGTACTTCCAGGCGTTGTATGCCCATGGAGGTAGCCATCCGAAGACCGTGCAATAAGGCCTCGTATTCGGCTGCATTGCTGAAGTCTGTGTATAATATTTGAAGTACGTACTGAACTGTGTCTCGAGTGGGGGACATTAAGACAACGCCCGCCCCTATGCCCGCCAGCATTTTGGAACCATCGAAGTGCATGACCTAGTTGGAATATGTGTCATAGTCTTTAGGGAGTTCGGCCTCTGACCATTCGGCGACGAAGTCTGCCAGTACTTCGGATTTGATGGCCCGGTGCGGCTATGTTATGTCGAATGGAAGGAGCTCAATGGCCCACTTGGCAATCCGGCATGTGGCGTCGTGGTTGTTTATTATGTCATTCAGTGGTACTTCGGAAGCCACCATGATCGAACACTCTTGGAAATAGTGTCGTAGCTTCCGGGATGCCATGAAGACCGCGTATGCTATCTTTTGATAATGAGGGTACCGGGATTTGCATGGAGTTAGGACAGTGGATACGTAGTATACCGGCTTCTGGACCGGGAACTTGTGTCCGTCCTCCTCTCGCTTGACGACAAGTACTGCGCTCACCAGCTGGTGTGTTGCAGAGATGTATAATAACATTGGTTCGTCGATGCTTGGCGCGACCAGGATTGGGTTGCTCGCTAAAAGAGCCTTTATTTCTTCCAATCCGGCCATTGCCGCATCTTTCCACTCGAAGTGGTCGGTGTGTCAGAGAAGTCGATAAAGTGGCAATGCTTTTTCTCCTAGTCTGGAGATAAAGCGGCTTAAAGCTGCCACGCATCCGGCTAGTTTTTGGACCTGTTTAAGGTCTGTTGGTGTAGCCAATTGTGACAAAGCTCGGATTTTGGCTGGATTTCCCTCGATTCCTCTACTGGAAACAATGAAGCCCAGCATTTTTCCAGAGGGAACGCCGAAAACACATTTTTCCGGATTGAGCTAATGTCATATGTCCGGAGATTGTCGAATGTGAGGCGTAAGTCGTCTATTAATGACTCGACGTGCTTAGTCTTGTTGATGATGTCGTCCATATATGCTTCAACTATCTTGTCGATTTGTTTCTCCTGGCATGTTTGAATCATGTGTTGGTAGGTGGCGCCGGCGTTTTTAAGCCCAAAGGGCATAGTGTTGAAGCAGAAAGGCCCGTATGGGGTAATAAATGCCGTTGCGGCTTGGTCGGTGTCGGTGTCAAAACCGGTGGATCTCGGGTAGGGGGTCCTGAACTGTGCGTCTAGGCCGGATGGTAACAGGAGGCAGGGGACACGATGTTTTACCCAGGTTCGGTCCCTCTTGATGGAGGTAAAACTCTACGTCCTGCTTGATTAATATTGATGATATGTGTAGTACAAGAGTAGATCTACCACGAGATCAGAGAGGCTAAACCCTAGAAGCTAGCCTATGGTATGATTGTATGTTATGATTGTTGTCCTACGGAATAAAACCCTTCGGTTTGTATAGACACCGGAGAGGGTTAGGGTTACACAAGGTCGGTTACAAAGGAGGAGATATCCATATCCGTATTGCCTAGCTTGCCTTCCACGCCAAGTAGAGTCCCATCCGGACACGAGACAAAGTCTTCAATCTTGTATCTTCATAGTCTAACAGTCCGGCCAATGGAGATAGTCCGACTGTCCAGAGACCCCCTAATCCAGGACTCCCTCAGTAGCCCCTGAACCAGGCTTCAATGACGATGAGTCCGGCGCGCAGTATTGTCTTCGGCATTGCAAGGCGGGTTCCTTCTCCGAATACATCACAGGAGAATTTGAATACGAGGGTAGTGTCCGACCCTGCAAAATAAGTTCCACATTCCACCGCAAAGAGAATAATATTTTCGCAGATCTGGCTCGTTTTGGCAGCATGACGTTATGTCATGGCCCGGTGATTATTCGAACCGTTTCTTCTAACCAGCTCCACACATAACGCGAGGCGGTTTCTTGACACGTCTTGCCGAAGCGGAGATCGTGTTCCCCCAATTACGGGATTCTCATTAATGCGGTCATGGGTAAACCAAACGTGTCTAGGACTCCTAGATTATAGGCAAGTCCTAAACGGCTACGGAGAGGATGCTTGATATTCACCCTTTTTATAAAGGGACGAGGTTTTCGCTTTTTCTCTCTCGTGCTCAATCGAACCCTTCACCTGCCTCGAGTTCTAACACCCAAAGCTCAGGTTAGGTGCTCCGGATCTTCAATCATGTCCGGATCCAGCCTTCAAGGCCGCTGGATGCCCTCCTCCATTACGGAAGAGGACATTAAGAAGTTGAGGGAGGCCAGATACCTGACCGCCAAGGTTTCGCATCGGCTGCCTGCTCGAGGGCAGATCATCCCTACTCCCGAACCCAACGAGAATGTTGTGTTCGTCTCCCACTTCCTCCGAGGTCTAGGCCTCACTCTGGATCCTTTCGTCAGGGGTTTGATGTTCTATTACGGGCTAGATTTCCATGATCTAGCTCCGGACTCCTTTCTCCACATCTCGACATTTATTGTCGTGTGTGAGGCCTTCCTCCGTGTTACCCCTCACTTCGGCCTGTGGCTCAAGACCTTTGAAGTAAAGCCAAAGATGATCGAGGGGCAACAGGCAGCGTGCGGAGGTGCATCAATAGGCAAGATGGCAGGAGCTCCATGGCCGAAAGGTTCCTTTCCAGAGGTGTCCGAATTATGGCAACGGGAGTGGTTTTACGTCACGGCTCCCCGAAGTGCCAAGTGGGCGGCTGCCCCCGCTTTACGCTCGGGCCCCCCACCACAACTGATGTCATGGATTAGCAGAGGTCTGAGCTGGGGTCCAGCCAAGGACGTGCCTATACTGAAAAGCCGCATTCGAGATCTCTTCGAGGGAGATTTTAATTTGGGTGTGGTAGTACAAGTTATGCTGGTTCGTCAAGTCCAGCCTTGCAGACGCCGGCCCCTTCGCTTGTGGGAGTTCAACCCAAAGGGACCGCGTGCCATTCAAAGTTTCCTCGGCCTGACGCACGAGGAGATGTACAAGTCATTCTTCGGACCTCAAGTAGAGTGTCCGTATATTACCGAGGACGTGGGCCTGAGCAGTAACCGCGCCGCCGAACAAGTAAGAAATCCTCTGGCCGAACACACTGTCTTTTATTCGTTATGAGGTTATTTCTGAGAGTTTGCTTTTTGACCAGGACTGGCTAACAAAGGTGAAGATGATTCGGTGTTTGGCCCCCCTCCCTGAGGGCTTGGAGAATCCGGTATTGGAAAAGATGCTCGAGGTCGCACCTTGCCCGGAGCCCTCGAAGGAAGATATCGGGGGGGATAATACTAGCGGACGCGGGCCCCCATCGCTGCTCGTTCCAACCAAGGGAATGAGCGTCTCCACGAAGGAGGACAACCGGGGGAGGAAAAGGACTGCCTCCGAGGATCCGGAAGCCGAAGCCTCCAAACGGGAGAAGAAGTCTCCCACAGAGGGTCCCGCCTCGGGGGGTGCTTTTGCCGCACAAAGTCCGTGGGGGGATCAGCCCTCCAACGAGTCGTAAGTGATCCCAAACTACTTTAATAGTAAAGGTATGCTATCTTTTTTCTAAGAAAATAACCACCGCATATATCTTGCAGTTCGGGCCTTAGCCCCTCTCAGATGAGCTCGTCTTCGGGGGATCTTCTTCCAGAGATGATGGAGAGCGAAACACCTCCCTCGGACTCCTCTGCTCCAGAAGTGGGCGACCCCGAAGTGTCGTCACGGAGGGCCTCTCCGGATCCGGTGAGGCCAGAAGATAATCCCATAGACCCCCGAAGTCCCCAGCGTCCGGCTCCCGAAGTGAGAAGACAAAAGAGTCCGGCACCGTCTGGTGTGCGATCGGACGTTCTGAGGGAGTTGGTGGGGCGAGCGGCCATCTCAGAAGAACACTGTACGCTGATGGGTACGGTGATGGAGAGAATTTCGTCCGCCGAAAGTGGATTACGTGAAGCCTTTATGAGTCTACTGACAGGCTTTGAGGTACGTGAGATAATATGTGATAGTACTGCACATGTTAGGTGTGCCCTGTGTAGATAGTAGCCCCTGAGACTCTGGTTGTCGTCGAGAACGGCGGCGACCAGAGGATCATATTCCCAGGCAATAACCAGACTGCCCCTATTTGCAGGTGGTGGAAGCTCCGGTGGCTAGCCGGACTAGTGAGTTTGCCAAATTAAAATGGCAACTGGATGCGGCGGACGCCGACATCGAACTTGTTAACAAGAGGCTTGACGAGGCGCAGGGTAAGTGTTATTATCTGGTGAACGCCACATAGTAAGAGCAGCATGATGCCAGTATCTTTAATATGTTGTGACTGCAGATGGAGATGCCACCGTGGAAACCTTGCGGGCAGAACTTGCCCGAGCCGAGGAACAAGCGAGGATTAGTGATGCGGCTGCTTTGAAGGTGGCCGAAGAGTTGAAAGCCGAGAAGGCCGCACATTGCGAGAGCCAAGAGAATATGGCCAAGATGGCTGTGGAATTAGAAGACACTGCCGACCGTTGCCAGGTCCTTGAAAAAGAAAACCGAGCGAAGGCAACGGACCTTGAGAAGGCCACGGCGGCGGACAAAGACACCCGTTCTGCTATGAGAGCGAAGAAGGAGGAGCTGCGGGAAGCCGGGTATATTGCGGTTGGGAAAGCCTTCATGTTACGGAGGAAGTTCGGAGATCCACGGTATGCCCCTCTGGATCGGCTGTGGAGTTCGGCAGATGCGTATATGGATTTGGCGGCGAGTGCTGCCGATGCTGCCAAGTACTTCCAAGGTCAGACAGATCGTGAAGTGGACAAGCTGTTCTGGTTGCAATTCAACGTTCCAGAGCGTCCACTTTCATTGACTGGCCAGCTAGCCGAATGGGCCGAACTAAATAGGTTGTCCGGACTTGCCATGAGGTCTGTTGTGGATCAGCTATGGCCGGAAAAGAAAAAGCCGGATAGCTATTTCAGCTTAGTGCAGCAGTTCCTTGGTGCGGTGCCGCGCATTAATGCGATGAAGAGGTCGGCGTGCATAGAAGGCTCGCGGATGGCCCTTGCCCGTGTTAAAGCATACTGGGCAGAGATGGAAGCTACCGTTGTCGCGGCACAGGGTTCGGCCATAGGCCGAGTGGCTGCCGAGCATTATTTCGAGGAGCTTCTCGAGGGTGCTCGTTTGATAGAGGCCTAGTGCTCGAAGAATATTATGTTTGAGTGATATGTATTCTCATTGTAAACACAATGCTTTTATGAAGTTTTTATAAGGCTATGTTTATACTTTTGCCTAAAAGTAGTATGGTGCCTCCTGTGCGGCCGTTTATGTATACATGTGTATAACCTGAAAGATTGCAGTTGTCGGCTTCAACCCCCACACATATAATGCGGAGGTGCTTGCAAAAAACGTGTGTTCACACTTAACCCAACGTCTTGGTCCTAATAAGGAGGTGATAGCGCAGCAAGTGAGGCAACCAGACTATAATGCTTTAACACTTTCACTTAGCCATAGGAGTTTGACAGTGGGGCTACTAGATAGCCCCTGGTGGCTCCGCACTCTCCCGATCGCGGGGTGCGTACATGCCTGGTTGGAAAACGGCCCTTCGTTAAGGCGGAGGAATTCTAACACTCCGATAGGTCATCGAGTGGTTGACCAGTCTCACGCTATATCATGACAGTTAGTTTTCAGCTTTCTCTACTGAGGTGCTCGTCTGGGTGAACCAGGGCACAATCGCAGTAGTTCTCCTGGTGCTACCTTAGCCGATAAAGCGGAACGTAAGGCACCGAAACACAGGAGCCAGGCAAACCCAACATTTGACCAAAGACAATGATTCGGAGCTGATGCATATAAGGCCAAACTCGCGACGCCGAACACTCCCTAAGGTATTCGGTCTTTATGGTATGAACCGGGCCTGAATAGTGCCCTTTGTAAGAAGCCCCTTGTGTACAGGTATGTGCATTATTCTGACGTGGCCACATGCCAAGACGTCAGCATCCTTCTCAAATGTGCTGAGAATTCGGTGGATAAGTATCAACAAGAGACATTAAAAAAGGTTTACGCAGGGTCTTAATCTAAAAAGAATCCTTGGAGCGGGTCCCTGCTGCACGTCTGCGCCTGTGTCTCCGTTGTGCCGTATCCTGGACGGGTGTAGCATGACGGTCATCTGTAAAAGAGAGGAACTTAGGTGAAAAAGTTGTCGTGCAAAAAGGTAGTTTTTAAGGAAACCATGTATAATTCAAGATGAGTAAAAATTGCCACTTGTCTGCGCGCGTTGAGCCCCTTGTATTTGTAATAGGGGTGTGACCATTGATCCAGTTATGAATTGCCTATAGATGCGCCGGACTCGTCTAACTGTGTCCGAGGTCTTGACGACATGTTGAATGCTTTAGTTGGTGAGGCCGTTTTTAGGGTGCGGCTGCCAAGGCAGCCGCACGCTCTTCGGCGCGCAGAGATCGCTTAATACTTCCGTTCACTGTAATGATACCACGTGGGCCGGGCATCTTGAGTGTGATGGAAGCATAGTGCGGTATTGCATTAAAGCGAGCGAAAGCTTCGCGTCCGAGTAGTGCTTGATAGCCACTTTGGAACGGAGCGATGTGGAAGGTTAAATGTTCGCTACGGAAGTTATCGGGGAAGCCGAATATAACCTTTAGTAGCAGGGAGCCCGTGCAATGAGCCCCTGGGCCTGCCGTTACTCCTTTAAAGGTAGTATTGCTATGGCAAATTGTTGTTGGGTCTATCCCCATTTCACGGGTTGTATCCTGGTATATCAGGTTTAGACTGCTGCCACCGTCCATCAGGACTCGTGTGAAGTGGTATCCGTTAATTATTGGGTCTAATACCAGGGCAGCCCATCCTACACGCCGGATGCTTGCTGAGTAATCACGATGGTCGAAAGCGATCGGTTGAGACGACCAGTGGCAGGACTCCGCGGTGATAGGCCTTTGGGCATATTTTTCTGGGAGTGTCGTTTTGTTCCTTCCCTTGATCACGTGTAACACGTTTACTGTTTTGACTTCTGGTGGAAATTTCTTTTGTTCCCCAGTGTCTTGCTTGAGAGGCTCATCCTCGTCTTCGCTTGGTGTATCCTCCCCCTTGTGTACGACGTTGAGCTTGCCGGACTGCTTGAAGACCCAACATTCTCTGTGGGTATGTTTGCTGGTTTGCCAGGGGTGCTATGGATTTGACATATTTGGTCCAAAATTTTGTTTAGGCTGGACAGTTCGTCTCTGGCGCCTTTAGAGGGCGGCTTTTGCTGATCTGACCGAGAGCTTTTGAATCCGGCGTTTACTGCCATGCTCCTCGTGCTGTCTTCTTTATTTCGGCGTTTGTTATTACTGTTGCGCCCTGATTTCCCGTTTCCATCTCTAACTTCAGATGTACTGCATCGGGCTAGCCAGCTGTCCTCACCCACGCAAAAGCAGGTCATGAGGCTTGTTAATGTTGCCATTGTTCTCGGCTTTTCTTGGCCGAGGTGTCTGGCAAGCCATTCGTCATGGACGCTATGCTTAAAAGTTGCCAAGGCTTCGGCGTCTGGACAGTCGACAATTTGGTTCTTTTTAGTAAGAAACCTGTTCCAAAGCTTTCGGGCTGACTCTTCGGGTTGTTGAGTTATATGACTCAAATCATCCGGGTCCGAAGGTCGGACATAAGTCCCTTGAAAATTTTCTCGAAAAGCGTCTTCGAGCTCTGCCCAGCTTCCAATGGAGTTTTCGGGGAGGCCTTTAAGCCAGTGACGAGCTGGCCCTTTGAGTTTGAGTGGTAAGTACTTGATGGCGTGGAGATCATCTCCTCGAGCCATATGGATGTGGAGGATATAGTCCTCGATCCAGACCCTAGGGTCTGTTGTTCTGTCGTATGCCTCTATGTTTATGGGTTTGAATCCCTTTGGAAATTCATGGTCCAGCACCTCATCGGTGAAACATAGGGGGTGTGCGGCACTCCTGTATCTGGGTGTACTGCGTTGTTCGGATGTTTGTTGTGTTATATCGTATGCTGGGGCGCGCTAGTGTGGTCCATAGATGGATCTGGTTGCGCCGTCCTTTTGGTGCGAGCCCTCGCGTGGATCGCGTATTGTTTTGTGAGTGGCATTGTTTGCCGCTCTATGTTGGCCGTGAGGTCGTCTATCCGGCCAGGTGGCTATTTTGATTTTTGGTTATGAGGGGTCTGAGGCCTCCTCATCGAATTCAGGTAGCAACTTCCGCTTTGGGTAGCTCTTGGTGGGGCGATTGTCGCCGTACTTTGCTGCTGTGTTGAGTACTTTACTCCATCTGATTTGGAGTGTATCCTGCGCAGCCATGAGCCTTTGCTTCTGCTTTTTCAGACTCCTCGCGGTGGCAACAAGCCTTTGACGGGCATTCTGCTGCTCCGGGTGCCTGTCCGGTGTTGTGTCGTCTGGACTATTATCTTTGATAGAATTGGTTTGTTCTGTTTGATTCTCCGTATTGCCGTGGTCCGGCAGTGGTTCGCCCTGCTCCAACGCTGGGTCTGTATGATCGTTATTTCTGGCGAGGCGGGATTTGGGGCGGCGCCTGCGCCGCCGCTTTGACTGCTTCTCGAGGGAACAAGCCTTCGGTGCATCCTTCCGTTCCCCGTCGTCGTCTTCTTTTGGTGTGTCCACCATGTATACGTCATATGATGAAGTGGACGTCCAGCGCCCTGTGGGCGGTGGTTCCTCTTTGCCTCCCGCATCGTTGTCCATACCGTCGATGTCTTCGGACTCGAAGTCGAGCATGTCGGTTGAGTCATCGACAGTGGATATTAAGTGGGTGGTGGGTGGGCGTCAAATTTCTTCGTCGTACGCATCCCAATCCTATTGGCCATAATCCGGCCAGGGCTCTCCTGACAAAGAGAGAGACCTTAATGAATTCAGAATGTCGCCGAAGGGCGAGTGCTGAAAGATATCTGTGGCGGTAAATTCCATGATCGGCGCCCAATCGGATTCGATTGGCAGGGACGCGGATGGTTCGGAGTCCGGAAAAGAGTCTGGCACCTTGGAATCATGGGCTGCACAGAGGGTTATGCTGGTGTTTGGCTCGATCGCCGTTGAGACTGCAGCCCCTGAGGCGGTGTCTAGCCACCCGTCCTCGATTGGCGCAGTTGGCTCTGAGCTAAGGGTCGGAGCTGATGCGGGCGCGGCCTCTAGGGTACTGTTCGGCGGCAGAGCTAGGTCATACCCATCATGACAGTGCGGCGCGCCCGGCTGTGGCTCGAATCCTCGAAGATCAAATCTCCACGGATGTCGGCCGTGTAGTTCAAACTTCCAAATCTGACCTGACGGCCAGGGGCGTAGCTTTCAATCTGCTCCAGATGGCCAAGCAAATTAGCCCACAGTGCAAAGCCGCTGAATACGAAGATTTGTCCGGGGAGAAAAGTGTCAGGACCCCGATTCTAAGTCACATTGATCTAGCCGGTAACACCTCATATCACATTGCGGCCTCACGCACGGTATCCCCACGGGTGTCGCCTTACCATGGCCCGGGACCGTTTGCGCCTTTTGCCTCACGTATATGATAGTGTCGCTAGCATCCATATGACAGAGAACCCGGGCCGACATGGCTAGTTGTGAACCCAAAGCGGCACAGACCTATGGGGACAGGCATACATGCATCACATCGAGCATGCCGGTCATCAGCGAGTGAATCCGGGCTGTAGCACTGGGCTAACAGGACTCCGGGGAACCCGGGCTGTAGCAGGCTAGGCAGGACTCCGGAAGTCACCGCATGACATTTCCCCGAAGGGACAGACATAGGAACGAAATGAAACACATGCCGGCCAGTCAAGTGTCCTGAGCAGTAGTGCTGGGCTAGCAGGACTCCGGTGAACTGGGCTGTAGCGGACTACTATGGCTCAAGGAGCACTAGACCACATTTCCCCATAAGAGAGGCTGCCAAGGATAAACAACTAGATTGTCGGATCCCACACATACCAAGCATTTCAATCATACACACAATATGCTTGATATGTGTAAGTACAACATGGCATCACAACATAACTTTACGACTCAAGTATTTATTCAGTAGGCTCCGAGGAGGGAGATATTACAAACATGGGTCTCATGACCCAACAATCATAGCATACAAGGCAAAACACATGCGGAAGCTTAACATGTCTAAGTACAGACATCTACAAATGAAAAAGGCTAAGAAGCCTGACTATCTACCAGATCCTTCCGAGGGCACAAGATCGTAGCTGAGGTAGCAAGCTAAACGTCGAAGCCCACACGGAACTACTAGCGAGACTGACGTCTCTCTACAAAACATAAATTAAGCAAACGTGAGTACAATTGTACTCAGCAAGACTTACATCAGAACTAACTACATATGCATCGGTATCAACAAAGGGGTAGTGGAGTTTAACTGCAGCAAGCCATCTTTGACTCAGTGGCTAACCTGAACTACGACAGCAAGCAACTCTTTGAGGTGGCGCACACGAGTCCACATATTCACCATTCAATACACCACTATGGATCCGCTCCTGTCTCCCTACGAGAAGGCCATCCATAGCACTCACACTTATCTTGCGAGTTTTAGAGTATCCACTTTCAGTTGTCTATGAACTGTTATAGGCAACCCAGAAGTCCATTACCACGGACACGGCTATTCGAATAGATGATGTTAACCCTGCAGGGGTGTACTTCTTCACACACACTCTCACCACTTACCGCCGTTTACACGACATGTACTCGGCAACCTTCAAGCGGAAGCCCAACGAGGGTGTCGGCCACGGCCTACCTAAACACTCAAGTCTCTAGTCCAGGTTTATCGCCTATCCAGGTTCCATCCGCAGGGAGTCTGGCCGAGGTTTCCACATACGGCCCCGGACAATGTGTACAGGGTTTCGAGACACCAAACGGGCGCCCGGCATGCCCGGCCACGGTGTATCTACCGCATCATAGCCCACCCCTAGGGTCAGCGCTACGCACGGCCGCCAACACATATCCTATAAACACCAGAAACTAGTTGCAACTCCTGGACAGAGGACAAGGGTGATCAAGAAGCCGAGAGGGTCCATTGGTTTCGGGCCCAATGCATGGTAGTAACTGTTTCATGGATCACAAACACAGAACTCAGTTCCTGAGGACGGCTTCAATGAGACAACCCACCATGTACTCCTACATGGCCTCTCACCGCTACCTTTACCAAATCGTGTTCACACACTTAGCTCGCAACAGTAGGACATGTTTACACACCTCCGATTCATCCCCGATGAATCAGACCTGACTCAACTCTAAGCGGTAGCAGGCATGACAAACAAACATGAATGAGTAGGCACATCAGGGCTCGAACAACTCCTACTCATGCTAGTGGGTTTCATCTATTTACTGTGGCCATGACAGGTCATGCAGAGGAAAAAGGGTTCAACTACCGCAACATGTAACAGTTGAATCGTTGTTGTCCTAATGCAGTAAAAGAGAGCAAGAGCGAGAGAGTGGGAATGTAATAGAATGAAGAAGGGGCTTTTGCTTGCCTGGCACTTCTGAAGATAGTAATAGCTCTTCATCGGTGTCATCAAACTCATCGTCGGAACCACGTTTACCGAGAGGGGACAAAACCGGCAAACAAGGAAGAAACACAATCAATGCAATACAACAATATGATGCATGCTCATGGCATGACAATATGCTGTTGATTGAACTAATGCAACTAGCAACCATATTAAATGAAGTTGGTTTGAACCCTAGGTTCAAATTCAAACCCCATATGTGCTTTCTTAAATGCAATTTAATTGAATTGTCCTAAACAGAGGATATAAGTTGCTCTAACATGCATTCAAATGCCATAAACAGATTCTTTGGATTTTTCTGATCATTTTTCATTAATAATTTATTTTATTCCGAGCTACGGTTGATTTTCTATTAATTTTTAAAGTTTTAAACATTTTTTGGAATTTCCTGAATTAAATTAAATCCAGAAAATAGATTATTGCGTCGGCATGACATTAGTGTGACATCAGCAGGTCAACATGCCAGGTCCAGGTCAAACCTGACCAGTGGGGTCCACTGGTCAGTGACACAGTGATGTTCAGTGTCAATGATAGGTGGGGCCTGGTCAACGTGTGACATGGCCAGGTCAAACTGACTGGTGGGGCCCGTGGGGGTTAATTTAATCTAAACGTAAATAAAACCCGGTTAGTTAGGGCATGGGGCCCAGCGGTCAGTGGGTCAGGGGGATTAGTTAGGGTGTCATTAGCCCAAACTAATCTGTCACGTCAGCTAAACGGCGATTAGCCGCAGGTGCTAAGCAGAACGCGACGACGAGAGCTCGCGCGGCTGGGCTCTACGGATCCAGCGCGTCGAGGCGCATCGGATGGTGGCCGTGGGGGATGGCGGGGTGGCCGGAATCTTCATCGGCGTCGACCATGGTGGCTGCCGGAGCTCGGGTGAGCTCGGGTGTAACGCCCTCGATGCGGCTATAGCTCCCACGTGTCGAGGCACGACTTAGAGACATAACCACATTGAAAGCAATGTCGCAAGTCAGGCAATCATTACAACATCCCATGTAGTATATAATAAAAGGGGGAGATACATAGTTGGCTTACACTCACCATGTCACATCAGAGTACATAAATAACATCCATCATACAAACACTCATGGCCCGACTACGGCGCCAAAATAGAAGAAAACCCAACATGCGACAAGGCCCTGAATCGAACCCCAACTAGGCACCACTACTGATCATCGGGAAAGGAAACATAGTAATGCTGAGAGTCCTCGTCGAACTCCCACTTGAGCTCGTACTCGTCACCTGGAGCAGAATCAGCTGGACCTGCATCTGGTGTAATAGTATCTGTGAGTCACAGGGACTCAGCAATCTCGCACCCTCGTGATCAAGACTATTTAAGCTTATAGGAAGGATAAGGCAATTATGTGTGGAGCTGCAGCAAGCGACTAGCATATATGGTGGCTATCTTATTCGCAAAAGAGAGCGAGAAGAGGAAGCAAAGCGCGAGCGAGAAGCTAGAGGAACAACCTGCGCAAGCATAACTCCAACACCGTGTCCACTTCCCGGACTCCGCCGAGAAGAGGCCATCACGGTAACACACTCAGTTGATTCATTTTAATTAATTAGGGTTCAAGTTATCTACAACCGGACATTAACAAATTCTCATCTGCCCATAACCGCGGGCACGGCTTTCGAAAGTTCAATCCCTGCAGGGGAGTCCCAACTTAGCCCATGACAAGCTCTCACGGTCAACGAAGGAATAGACCTCCTCCCAAGACGTTCCGATCAGACTCGGTATCTCGGTAACTCAAGACACTTCGACAGGTTAAAACAAGACCAGCAACACCGCCCGAATGTGCCGACAAATCCCGATAGGAGCTGCACATATCTCATTCTCAGGGCACACCGGATAAGCTAAGCGTACGGGAGCCAACGTAACCCAAGTTGCCGAGGGACGGCCCCGCACGGTGCTCTAGGTTGGACCAACACTCAGAGGAGCACTGGCCTCGGGGGGGGGGGGTAAAATAAGATGACCCTTGAGTCTGCAGAACCCAAGGGAAAGAAAAGTCTAGGTGGCAAATGGTAAAACCAATGTTGGGCATTGCTGGAAAAGCTTTAATCAAGGCGAACTATCAAGGGGTTCCCATTATAACCCAACCGCGTAAGGAACGCAAAATTCGGGAACATAACACCAATATGACGGAAACTAGGGCGGCAAGAGTGGAACAAAACACTAGGAGAGAGGCCAAGCCTTCCACCCTTTACCAAGTATATAGATGCATTAAGATAACATAGCAATATAATGATATCCCAACAAGTAAATAAATGATGTTCCAACAAGGAACGACCTCCAATCTTCACCTGCAACTAGCAACGCTATAAGAGGGGCTGAGCAAAGCGGTAACATAGCCAATCAACGTTTGCTAGGACATGGTGGGTTAGAGGTTTGACATGGCAATTGGGAGGCTGACAAGCAAAAGGTTAGGCATCGTAGCATTGGCATAGCAAGAGCGAGCAAACTAGCATAGCAAAGATAGTAGTGATTTCGAGGGTATGATCATCTTGCCTGCACAGTTGTCAGAGTTGACTGGATCCTCACAAGCAAACTCAACGGGCTCCTCGGTAGCGAACTCGTCTCCCGGCTCTACCCAACAAGACAAACAAGCAACAAGGATACAATCAACCACGTGCAAGACCAAGCAATATGATGAAATGATGATATGCTATGCGGGATGCGATGCGGGATGCAAAATGCAAGATATGACAGGAAATGCATGAACCTGGCCTCAACTTGGAATTCCAGGGTTCCACTGGAAAGATGAGATGAAATCTCTTGAAAACGATATAAAGAACGCCGGAATCGGAGTTACGGTTTGGAAATGGCAAGCGTTTTAAGAATGACACCGGTCTGCGATTTACAGCAAGTAGGCCTCTAAAAGCAACGAGATGAACATTCTACAGCCACCAAACATGACAACAAAAGACATGGCAGGGATGTACACAAGATGCTTAACAAAAGACTAGCACTGAGCCACGGCCAATTCATCCATTATGAGGTTCAAACAAGCATGGCAAAAACGCAAATGCAAAACAGATTCCAGACTTAGTGAAATTAACACTTGTCTGAAATTTCAGATCACGAAGCCCTCTTCGGAGCAGCAAAACAATATGATAAATGACCTTATTAAGACAAGTAAGAACATGGAATGGAGCTACTCAACAAGCTTAACAAAAGTCCCAAGGTGACCAGGGGTCAAAAGGGATCACAAAATACACTAACGGGCACACGAACATAGCTAAAACACAATCAGTTTTCAGACTTGGTGAAAACTGAGACATGCTGAAATATAACTCACGAAGGCATGTAAACGAGCTCGATGCACTCACTACGGTGCAAATCATGGCAAGTCAAGCATACATCCATTAAGAAGGAACAAAATACAAGCTAGACATGGCAAGAACAATGGCATAGCATGCACGGATCTACTACAATAGCTCCGGCAAAATCGCAAACGAGTTGACAATCTGCCCAGATTCACCACGAAGCAAAAGTAGAGCTTGATTGACTCAAGCTAGGGTCCACTATAATTGCAAACAAAGACATGGATGGATAGAGCATAACATGAATAACAAAACTCCTTAGTGAAAACAACTAAGTCCCTGAAAACAGATTTAACGGGTGCCTCACTTTGCAAGTTTGCACAAGTCACCACACACATACTAAAAATGCATGGGTTGCACCTCTGGAAAGAAGACAAAATGCTTAACAAAACATATGAAGGACTCACAGGCATATCATGCACACAATAATCATGGCAAAAATGACAAATGTCTAAGATGAACTAGCAGATGTGACAATTAACTCACGAAGCCTCCTTCTAACAGCATTTTGGGCATCAAGATGAACTAAAACTAAAATGATGCAACGGAATGAAATGATGTACTCGTCGAGACGAACATTTTGATATATTATATGCCCAAATCGGAGCTACGGATGCAAAGTTACGGGCGGTCAAAGTATGCATAAAAAACTAGGGTTAGGCGGGAAAGTCAACCGAGATCCGGATCTGGATCTGAGGAGGTACTGTAGCAGCACTGTTCACCGGCGCGAAAAATGAAGATGGCCGGCCGGAGTTCGTCGGGGCTCGCCGGAGCTTGGAGAGGAGGAGGCCGGATGGCGGGGCGAGGCCGGATCCGAGGCGCGGTGAGGCCGGGCGGCGGTGGCGAGGCCGGGCGGCGGGGCGAGGCCGCGGCGGGCGGCGAAGGAGCTCGGGCGGGCGACAGCGCGGTGCTCCGGAGTCGGGGAAGAAGGGAGGCGGCGGCGGCGCTCCTCTGGCCCGGGAGTGCGGCGTCGGGGGCCGGGCGCGGGCCTCCGCGGGCCGGCGGCGGCGGCGGTCGGCGGTGCCACGTGGCGGGCGCGGAGTGGACGAGAGGCAGTGGCGGACGTGTCCGGCTGGGCCCCGGACAGTCCGTCGGCGCGGATCTGGAGCTTTTTTTTGACTAGGCTTTCGGGGAAGGAGATGATCCGAAAATGGAGGGGCCTATTTATAGGCATAAGTGGAGCTAGGAGAGTCCAAATGAGGTGCGGTTTTCGGCCACGCGATCGTGATCGAACGCTCTAGGACATGGAGCAGAGTTTGGTGGGTTTTGGGCCAAATTGGAGGGGTGTTGGGCTGCAACACACACGAGGCCTTTTCGGTCCCTCGGTTAACCGTTGGAGTATCAAACGAAGTCCAAATGATACGAAACTTGACAGGCGGTCTACCGGTAGAAAACCAAGGCCGCATGAAAAGTCTCGGTCCAATCCGAAAACGTTTAATCCCCACACACGAAAGAAAGCTAAAAATGACCACCGGAGGAGAATGAAGCGCCGGAATGCAAAACGGACAACGGGAAAAATGCTCGAATGCATGAGATGAACACGTATGCAAATGCAATGCACATGATGACATGACATGAGATGCATGAAAATGAAAACAACACACGGAGACAAAGACCCGAACCCGAGAAATAAATATAACTTAACGCCGGAAACGGCAAGAGTTGGAGTACAAATTGGGAAAGTTATATCCGGGGTGTTACAACACTCCACCACTACGAAAAGATCTCGTCCCGAGATCTAGGACTGAAAGAACTCCGCGTACTCAGAACGGAGGTGATCCTCACGTTCCCAGGTAGCTTCACGGTCAGAATGGTGTGACCACTTGACTTTGAGAAATTTGATTGACTTGTTGCGAGTCTTGCGTTCAGTCTCTTCAAGAATAGCAACTGGGTGCTCACGATAGGAGAGATCTTCTTGGAGCTCAATGTCCTCGAAGTTGACTGTGCGGTCAGGAGTCTTGAAGCACTTTCGAAGCTGAGAGACATGGAACACGTCATGAACATTTGCAAAGTTTGAAGGAAGCTCGAGCTGATAGGCGAGGTCGCCTCTCTTGCTGACAATCTTGAAAGGTCCCACGTATGTAGGGGCAAGCTTCCCTTTGATACCGAAGCGACGAGTACCTTTCATAGGAGAGACGCGGAGGTAAACATGATCTCCGATCTCGATAGCCAAATCATGGTGCTTACTATCATAGTAGCTCTTCTGGCGGGATTGGGCTGCTTTGAGGTTATCACGAATGACTTTGCACATTTCTTCTGCTTCTGTGATTAAGTCATTACCCAGCAGCTGACGTTCACCGGTTTCAGACCAGTTGAGAGGGGTACGGCACTTCCTGCCATACAGAATTTCAAATGGGGCCTTGCCCGAACTTGCTTGAAAACTGTTCTTGTATGAGAATTCAACATAAGGAAGACAATCCTCCCACTTCATGCCGAAGGAGATCACACAAGCTCTGAGCATATCTTCAAAAATCTGGTTGACACACTCGACTTGACCGCTTGTTTGAGGATGGAAAGCAGTGCTGAAGCGGATGTTAGTGCCCATGGCCTTCTGAAAAGAATCCCAAAACTTCGAGGTAAAGATGCTGCCACGGTCTGAAGATATCACTTGAGGAATACCGTGCAGAGAGACAATGCGAGAGGTATAGAGTTCCGCCAATTGAGCTGCAGTGATCGACTCTTTGATAGGCAGAAAGTGAGCCACTTTGGTGAGTTTGTCGATGACAATGAATATAGCATCATTGCCATGCTTGGACTTTGGAAACCCAGTCACGAAGTCCATTTCAATGTGGTCAAACTTCCATTTCTGGAATGGCAAGAGGTTGAAGGAGACCTACTGGCCTTTGGTGTTCTGCCTTCACTCTTCTGCAGACATCACATTCATTCACGAATTGAGCGATCTCGCGCTTCATTCGAGTCCACCAATAAGCTTGCTTAAGGTCCTGATACATCTTCGTGCTCCCAGGGTGGATGGAGAGGAGAGAATTGTGAGCCTCGTTCATGATCACTTTACGAAGTTCACCTTTGGACACAACAATACGATCCTCGAAGAAGAGAGTGTCCTTGTCATCAAGGCGGTAGCACTTGTACTTGGACTGACTCTTGGCAATCCCAATCTTCACCTTTTTCACCATAGCATCAAGAAGCTGGGCTTGGCGAATCTGGTCTTCTAAGGTAGGAGAGACTTGAAGGTTGGCGAGGAAACCTTGAGGAACAACTTGCAGATTAAGTTTGCGGAAAGCTTCACATAGCTCGGGTTGATAAGGCTTGAGAATCAGACTATTGCAGTAGGCCTTTCTGCTCAAAGCGTCAGCAATCACATTAGCCTTGCCTGGAGTATACTCAATACTCGGATTATACTCTTGAATCATTTCGACCCATCGAGTTTGCCTTAGGTTGAGATTAGGCTGAGTGAAGATGTACTTGAGACTCTTGTGATCAGTGAAAATGTCCACTTTTCTTCCCAATAGAAGTTGTCTCCAAGTCAACAAAGCATGCACAACTGCCGCCAACTCGAGATCATGAGTGGGGAAGTTCTTCTCATTAGGCTTCAACTGGCGAGATGTATAAGCAACAACTTTCTTCTCTTGCATCAATACTGCGCCAAGACCTTGGAGGGAGGCATCACAAAAGACCTCGTACGGCTTGGATTCATCAGGCGGAGTCAGAACTGGAGCAGTGATCAATTTCTCTTTCAAAGTGTTGAAAGCAATATCACACTCCGGAGACCAAACGTACTTGACGTGCTTCTGAAGAAGATTTGAGAGAGGCTTCGCGATCTTGGAAAAGTTTTCGATGAATCTTCGGCAATAGCTTGCGAGACCGAGAAAACTGCGAAGTTGCTTCACGTTCTGAGGAGGTTCCCAATTCACAATTGCGGATACCTTCTCGGGATTCACGGAAATGCCCTTGGCAGAGATGATATGACCAAGATAAAGAACCTCATCGAGCCAAAATTCACACTTGGAGAACTTGGCGTAGAACTGATTTTCCCTGAGCTTATCAAGAACCAAACGCAAGTGCTTGGCATGATCTTCCTTGTTTTTCGAGAAAACCAGAATGTCATCGAGATAGACCAAAACGAAGTCATTGGTGTAGGCGTTGAAGATGAAGTTCATCATGCGAGAGAACGTCGGAGGAGCGTTGGCGAGGCCAAAAGACATGACAGTGTATTCATATGAACCAAAGCTTGTTCTGAATGCTGTCTTGGGAATATCTTCTTCACGAATGCGAATCTGGTGATAACCCATACGGAGATCAAGCTTGGAGAATACTTGGGCACCTTTGAGTTGTTCGAACAGCTCATTGATGTTGGGAAGTGGGTATTTGTTCTTGATGGTCTTCTTGTTCACTGGACGGTAATCAACACAAAGTCGGTCCGTTCCATCCTTCTTCTTCACAAAAAGAACACCACAACCCCACGGAGAAGTACTAGGCCGGATGAGACCCATTCTTTCTTGCTCATCGAGTTGCTTCTTCAGCTCCTTCAACTCTTCAGGTCCGAGCTTGTAAGGACGTTTGCACACAGGTTCCGTGCCAGGTTCAAGTTCAATAATGAATTCAACTGGCCGGTGCGGAGGCATTCCTGGGAGCTCTTCTGGAAAGACGTCTTGATATTCGCAAACGACTGGAATTTGCGAAATAGCGTCCAATTCACCCTTCTCATTGAGAGAAAACAGAGGGATGGAATTATCCCGAGCGGCAAAGACAATTACATCCTCAGACGAATGAGTCAATTGAATCTGTCTGGCTGCACAATCAAGCTGAGCCTTGTGCTTAGAAAGCCAATCCATCCCGAGAATAAGATCAATATCCGAGTTACCAAGAACCATTGGAGAAGCCAGAAACTTGAAATCACCCATCAAGATAGAAATATCCGGAACCATTGAAGTAGCCCTCATAGACTTAGCCGGAGAAACCACTCCCATAGGTTTACCCAACATTTGTGAAACGAAGTCATGCTTGGAAACAAATGATCTTGACATGAAACAATGCGATGCACTAGTGTCAAAAAGAACTCTTGCAGGAATATCATTAACAGGAAGGTTACCCATGATCACATCTGACGAGTCCTCTGCCTGAGCTGCATTCATCAAATTGACCTTGGCGTGCTTGGGGTTATGCTTGACCATAGCTGTACTTGCCGATCTGACAGGAGGAGGAGGAGGAAGGCGCCTCTGGTTGAGACACTTGTTGGCATAGTGACCCTTCTGTTGGCACTTGTTGCACGTGACCTCTGAAAGCGGACGGTGATACGGAACACTCGATCTTGGAGCTTGAGACGAAGTCTTGTTCTGAAAGCCAGGGTTGGGTGGGTGGGAAGAACCACTGCCACCTTTGCTCTTCTGCTGAAACGCCTGACGGAACGGAGGAGGAGGAAGCCAAAACTTCTGCTGCTTGGCCACTTGAGTAGAGGACGAAGGAGTAACATCTCTGACTCGCTTCCTGGAAGCATCACACCTCAACTGAGCAGCCTCTTGCTTCAGTGCCATGTTGTAGAACTCATCGTACCTCAAGGGCTCAAAGAGAACAAGAGCGAGCTGAATATCTTCTCTGAGACCACGCCTGAACTGATATATCATGCTCTTCTCATCAGGCACGTCCTGCTTGGAAAAGCGGGCAAGCTTCTGGAACAATTTGTTGTAGTCATAGACAGACAAAGAGCCTTGCTTCAGATTGCGGAATTCCTCACACTTGCTTTCAACCACGCTCTGCGGAATACGATGAGCTCGGAAATCTCGACGGAAATCATCCCAAGTGATAACACGTCCACCTCTGGAATCCTTGTACTGCTGGAACCATTCTGCAGTTTGATCTTTGAGTTGGAAGGAAGCGAACTTGACAAAGTCCTCAGGCCTGACGTTGCTGCACTCGAAATGCTTACACAGATCCACAAGCCAATCGTCAGCATCGGTTGCCTCAACACAATTGCTGAAAGTCTTTGGCCCGTTAGCAAGGAACTGGTTGAGTGTAGCAAAGTGACTCTGATTGCTGCCTTGATTCCCTTGACTGCCTTGATTGCGCTCTTGAAGAATTTGCATGATCAGCTGAGTGTTTGCATTGGTTGCGGCCATCACAGCTTGCCATGCCTCTGGAGGAGGTGGAGGTGGTGGCGGATCTTGATTCTGGTTCTGACTGGTGCTCTTAGCGGGAGCCATCCTGAAGAGGTTGACCACCATTAGCACATTGACAGATAAATAATGAAGCTGAATCCAACGGAATGAAAATTGCAACATATAGTCTTCACATCCGAACAAAATGAACGAATGCATTCCTCTTCAAATGGTCACATATCCATAAATTGAGAAGCCACGTAGAATTAAGGTAGAGAAATAAATCAACAAGGTACGGATCAAGAACGAATAATCGGTAAGAAATCCCAATCTCAAACCAATATTCGTGGAAGAAGAACTAGAGCTACTAGAATTCCCACCCATGAAACTCCCGAACCTTTCCGATTATGCAATCAGGTGTTGGGGATACAGGGGAAGCATAATATCTCACCCAAACTAGCAAATCCTACATCCAGCTGTATCCATCCTTCAACACATAACCAAGAAAACTTCGGAAACCATCTACCTCAACCTTCGAAAAGCATCCGTTATACAAGATATGGCGATACTCCCGAACTCCCGCCCCAGTACTGGGTGGCGTCGAGGTTATCTCACCAACGAACTGCATAAAAGAGATTTTCTATGTCGGCGAACATATCTCAAGTATTCCAGAATTGCAACGATAAAATTATGATGACAACACCTCAGAGCTCAACTCCCCGGGAAACTTCCACTAAACCCCTGACAGGAGGCACCAAGACAGTATTCTCATCATAAGCCATCAAAACAAATCCAAGATACTCGTGTGATCCTAATTTTTTTTTGTGAAATTTGAGAAGAGAAGAGTCAAAACTCTACGTCAGGATGCCTTACCAGAGCGATGAGGAGACTGGGAAGTAAAAAGAATTCCTAAACTCTCTGATATATAATTCCTAAGTGACCCAAAACATTTTTTTCTAGACACAACTCGGCTGCTAAAACGACCAAGCAATGGGGCTCCTAAGGTCGGGGAAGGCTCTGATTACCAACTTGTAACGCCCTCGATGCGGCTATAGCTCCCATGTGTCGAGGCACGACTTAGAGACATAACCACATTGAAAGCAATGTCGCAAGTCAGGCAATCATTACAACATCCCATGTAGTATATAATAAAAGGGGGAGATACATAGTTGGCTTACACTCGCCATGTCACATCAGAGTACATAAATAACATCCATCATACAAACACTCATGGCCCGACTACGGCGCCAAAATAGAAGAAAACCCAACATGCGACAAGGCCCTAAATCGAACCCCAACTAGGCACCACTACTGATCATTGGGAAAGGAAACATAGTAATGCTGAGAGTCCTCGTCGAACTCCCACTTGAGCTCGTACTCGTCACCTGGAGCGGAATCAGCTGGACCTACATCTGGTGTAATAGTATCTGTGAGTCACAGGGACTCAGCAATCTCGCACCCTCGCGATCAAGACTATTTAATCTTATAGGAAGGATAAGGCAATTATGTGTGGAGCTGCAGCAAGCGACTAGCATATATGGTGGCTATCTTATTCGCAAAAGAGAGCGAGAAGAGGAAGCAAAGCGCGAGCGAGAAGCTAGAGGAACAACCTGCGCAAGCATAACTCCAACACCGTGTCCACTTCCCGGACTCCGCCGAGAAGAGGCCATCACGGTAACACACTCAGTTGATTCATTTTAATTAATTAGGGTTCAAGTTATCTACAACCGGACATTAACAAATTCTCATCTGCCCATAACCGCGGGCACGGCTTTCGAAAGTTCAATCCCTGCAGGGGAGTCCCAACTTAGCCCATGACAAGCTCTCACGGTCAACGAAGGAATAGACCTCCTCCCAAGACGTTCCGATCAGACTCGGTATCTCGGTAACTCAAGACACTTCGACAGGTTAAAACAAGACCAGCAACACCGCCCGAATGTGCCGACAAATCCCGATAGGAGCTGCACATATCTCATTCTCAGGGCACACCGGATAAGCTAAGCGTACGGGAGCCAACGTAACCCAAGTTGCCGAGGGACGGCCCCGCACGGTGCTCTAGGTTGGACCAACACTCAGAGGAGCACTGGCCTCGGGGGGGGGGGGTAAAATAAGATGACCCTTGAGTCTGCAGAACCCAAGGGAAAGAAAAGTCTAGGTGGCAAATGGTAAAACCAATGTTGGGGATTGCTGGAAAAGCTTTAATCAAGGTGAACTATCAAGGGGTTCCCATTATAACCCAACCGCGTAAGGAACGCAAAATTCGGGAACATAACACCAATATGACGGAAACTAGGGCGGCAAGAGTGGAACAAAACACTAGGAGAGAGGCCAAGCCTTCCACCCTTTACCAAGTATATAGATGCATTAAGATAACATAGCAATATAATGATATCCCAACAAGTAAATAAATGATGTTCCAACAAGGAACGACCTCCAATCTTCACCTACAACTAGCAACGCTATAAGAGGGGCTGAGCAAAGCGGTAACATAGCCAATCAACGGTTTGCTAGGACATGGTGGGTAAGAGGTTTGACATGGCAATTGGGAGGCTGACAAGCAAAAGGTAGGCATCGTAGCATTGGCATAGCAAGAGCGAGCAAACTAGCATAGCAAAGATAGTAGTGATTTCGAGGGTATGATCATCTTGCCTGCACAGTTGTCAGAGTTGACTGGATCCTCACAAGCAAAATCAACAGGCTCCTCGGTAGCGAACTCGTCTCCCGGCTCTACCCAACAAGACAAACAAGCAACAAGGATACAATCAACCACGTGCAAGACCAAGCAATATGATGAAATGAAGATATGCTATGCGGGATGCGATGCGGGATGCAAAATGCAAGACATGACAGGGAATGCAAGAACCTGGCCTCAACTTG